>NC_135068.1:6679924-6982954 GCF_051401765.1 Calliopsis andreniformis | reverse complement strand
GCGACACGAATGGTCCACTTTTTAGGTGGATCTCGGAGGGACAAACATTTCTGCACAATAACAGCTAGAAAAGTGTATATATTCATGCTTGTAGAAGGACTCTTACCATAGAATGTGGATATAATGTTAATTTCTTTATTTGAGAATATTGCCTGCTAGAGAATGATACGAATAGTTAGGATTTCCCGCATTAGCACCTCAAAAAAATATATATTCCAACTCAATCCAAGCTTAGGGGCTTAATCAAGTCTTCTAAACAAGTCTATTGAAACTTTCTGCCGTTTCTCTTAGTATAGCAGTCGTAGAATTCTATTTTCATCTCCAAGTTTCTACCTGGAACGGAACTCTAACAATGGACACTAACCCAAATACATACTTGCATTAAAATTCCTTACTACATTCCTACAGAGTCGTTTCGACGATGCACTCTCAAAAATTTTACTATCGCGTAGGTGGCGAAATATGTGCTTCTGGCAAACTATAGAAAGCTAAAGTTTGCCTTCTGTCGAGCTCTTATTTGGCCAATCGCTTTGTTCCACTGCCCCGTCCAGTCTTCAGCCGAGTGTGTTAATGGTGAAGCTTAGATTCAAACATAGATAAGGTTCGGGGACTTTTCATATCGTATTGCAAGCGTTTCTCATTTTCTGGTATAACGCGCAGGAGTTCATGCATACGCGCACAATCTGAGTCGTTTCGCTCCAAAGCCTACCCATCCACATTGCCTATCTTGATAATTCTGACGTACGCCATATTGGCCTCGCGTATGGACGACGACGTTTCAGTGATCGGGACATATTTAATTGCCTGCAGAAAATTTCATCAAAATTTCTTCAAACACATCCATGACCCTAGAGCGTTGACCCTATGCATGCGCATAACTGAAAATCGATAGCGTCGGAGGTAGAAAGCAGGAAATGAGAGCTAACGAGCCTTTTGATCATTCTCTTGCGTTCAATTACGTGGATCGAGCTTCTGTTACATCGTCGCCACATTTTGTTAAAAACTCGCGCAATATACGACCGCACGATTACGTCCGATACTATAGATACCTGGACTCGCAAGTAGCTACGTAGCTCGCAACTTTATAGGAATTTCGCGCGTTCGAGGAATATTTAATTACCCTTTCCCGCGAACTGTTTCATCATTCGCTGATTATTTCGCGATCGATCCGATCAGATACTTGCGTTTTTTAAAATTAATAGAAATCGCCACCTGACGAGTTTCCCTTTCACAATTTTTAGATGTTTTTAAAAAAATAATGCAATGGGTAGAAATCGGGCGAAAGTAGCCGTTTCCAACCTCGGGTGATAAAACCCTCTTGAGTCTGTCTCTGTAGAAGAGGGTTGAAAGGTTGATTGCAGCGTCCGGTTCACTGCCACTTAGGTTTTTCGATAGTTCCACGGGCGATGGTCGTTCGTTAACGTCCACTAATTTTACGACTGACTCAGCATCAGTAGGATTGCAGCCTGCGCGATCCTTCGTCGATCGTGGCTAATGAAGCACGTCCGGAGATCGGCTTGTCCTTTGGCATGCTCTGATAATCGTCCTTCTTAGAACGTTGGCCTGCGTCGTCATCGCTCGACGATTTACGCCTTTCCTGAAACTGCTTCTATCGTTCTATTGAGGATTGTAAAAAAGTGTCCCTTTGTGATTTTTTTTTTAAAGAAACTTTTGAATATTTTGATTTACAGACTGGTATTATGGTTTCTCATATCTACGGAATGTACAGTTATGGACCTAAAATAAAACTAGTACGTTCTGATTTTTAAAATGTAGTATGTGCTAGAATATGAAATATGAAATATGTAAGATATGTGAAAGTTGAAAAATGTGAACAGCAGAACAAGTTGATAACGAAAGCTGGATATATTGTACAAAAAAACTATTTAACACTCCAGTTTAAACAATTTTGTAATGTACCATGCCTCGAGCCTGAGGAATCGCTCACTTAATCGTCTTCTAGTTTATTCACTTGAGCCGAAGGAATTATACAATTAGCTTCGAGCTAAGGTTACTCCAAGATCAATGAATCGTCAGATCCTAATTACTATCCAGAAGAGTGCAAACGCTGGAACGACCGTCGTTTTTCACGTCAAATAGACGTGGAATGTAATTAAATCTTATATTTGCGTAACGACATTGCTCTAGAAACGCTGTGGAAGCGAATGTGAGCGAGTAAAAAAGCGTGACAATGAGTAATTAGGCGTCACGAACCTTTCCTTCGATTCTCCTCCTTAGTTTCACCCTTAAGACTACGCTGGTCCATGTTCAAGTCAATGTTTCAAGCAATTAGAGTGTTCGCTCGCTGTAGATTCGCTACGTTTAAGTAATGAGCTTACATCGAGAAACATGTTCCTAATTCCAAGAAGAAAAATGGATAGCCAGGAGCGTGTAAATAAATTGTACGAACACTTGGAAAACGTTTAACGCGAAATTCTAGTTATTCGAAACGTTGCATTTATATGAATATTTAAATAAAAACTTAGATTACCAGCTGCTCGGCGTGAAATCTGGATCAGACGGGTTTGCTACGTTAGCCGAGTTTCAAAGTATGATAATACATACCTTTACGAGCTAATCGTTTCAAAAGAAAATATGTAACACGAAAAAATTACTTATACTACATTTTTGCATTCAACAATCTCTAATATTATATGTAAGCCACAGCTCGATTAAAAAAAACCAAACACTTGTTCTGCTGGTTTATCAAGTTTCATACGTGTGAAAGAAAAAGAAATAAAGGAGAGAAAAATAAGAAAGAAAGAAAAAGAAAAGCATTTTTCCTTGAGAAAGCAGTTGTGTTCACATTTTTCAAAATCATTTAAAATTTGTAGATTACATTTTAGATATCTACATTTATAGGTAATAAAATTTCCAAATTTGAACTTAATCGGATGGATAATTTCGGAGATCTCCTGGATGTCAATTGAAGAGGTTCTATCAAACTTAGGAATAGACTATACTGTATCACTATGTAATTTTATAAGCAATAAAAATTGTACTAAAGAAGTCCCAACATTTTATCCAATAATTATCCTTCAAAATTTCATAAAACTCCCTTTCACAGTTCACTAAAAACACCCAACCAATGCACAAGGACGCAGTCGCAAAATAAATTACTGTCACCCATTGCGTCACAAGCGAATGGACACGGAACCGGAAACAAAGCACCATGAAATTCACAGACAGATCTTTCTCGAAGAAGAAAGTAAGTCTATCGAATCCAGTATGTTACACATGACATATCGATCGACAGCGCGGCTTGTGAAAACCAGACGAGAAAATGCAAGTGTGTAGCTTCATAATCCATGTATAAATGGACGACGTGCTTTGCATGCAAACGAATAGAAGCGGTGTAACGTGGTTGTAATTCAAACCACGACGACCACCACCCCCTAAACTCTTCATGCTGGGCACTTCCAACTAATGAGCCTCTTCTTGGCCAAGCTGCGTCGTCCAAACTTTGACATGCGCTGCAATTAAGACAAATTTAACTAAAAAGGATGCCACCAATCTAGTATTGCGAGACTTAAGAAACATTTCAAACGTGAGAAAATTATGGACTCCCAAAGCTGTTTTGACAGTTATTCATTCGCATGTGAACTATTATATCACTCAGCTTTCAACCGTGAAAGTCGATCCACCTGAAAGCATAACTTAATTAAGATTAAGATGCACTGCATGAGCAGACCTCGAGCAACGCAGTCGAGCAAAACGCGGGCGCTATTCCGCAATTCATATGAGCCAGCCTTAATACCTGATTACTCGCGGTTTGGAGCTGTAGCTGACGTACTCCATAAAAATCGCAATAGGTAGCCAATTCAGGCTTCATTAAGAGAACGTTTCGATCGCTTTCTGCAATTAAATTAGGTGCTGGTAAGCTAGTTAGAAACTAGGAAATTCTGACAGAGCCCACAGAGCCATGTAGCCACCCTTGAAGCTGTGGATTTCCGTGCACAGAGTGGTTTATAAAAGTCCGTATCCCTTGTAGCCTGTCAGCAGTCCAATATCGAAGTGACGCACGCGTCGGTGGCAAAAATGCCGCGTTACGTAATGGACACGAGACTTGGACGGTCGATTACGTGGGCAGTCGATACAGCTGCCCGTGTGTGTACGCGAATCGATGGGGAACGATATACGCAAGCGGTGCAATATGCATCGTGTAACATCGAACGCGTGCTCGTTCGAGTGGAACGCTCAGCGTGAATGTTTATATACGCTTTACATATCGCAGGAGTATGGGTGCTAGAGATACCCTAAGTACGTACCATTTGCGTAGCACCTAGTCACTGGTAGCCGTAATAGGCTTGGAGCTATGGGACTGCCTCTTTCTTGAAAATCCTAAGTGAACAGCTCGAAACACATATGAAAATCTCGATAGTTTGTTGGAAATAAGCGAGAAAGTTTTGGCTATGAGCTATTAAAAGATTTCCGCTATAAGCTCACTTTGTGATGCACGCGACGAGTCTATGTGGAATAAGAGACAATAATGGGCCAGTCACGTGATTTGTCTTTAAATTCCAGTATTTACTCGTTATAATCCTTGCAAGGAAGCTAACAATAAATTAATAGAGAATAGGAGACATTTTACTATCATGTGAAGCATTCTTCTTTCATTGAATGCGAAAGTGAAACGAAATTGAAAATAGTTTCGAGAATACTGACGAGTCTATAATGAGTAAGTACTGTAAATACATTGGTAATTCAGCTCAGATTAATACTAAGAAATAAAGAAAATAACGAGAAGTCTATAACGAAAAAATACTGTAACACTTTCTGCACCTCAGTTCTCCACATAATTCAAGTTTGCTCTACAAAAGTCGAAGTCAATTCAAATCCTTCGCCAAAAATCTTAACCTAATTATTCAAGAATAACACCTGAGACAAATTAATATAAAAATTGACAAATATATTTATATAACATAGTCTACAACTTTGCAGGCACCTTACAGGACCACTCCAACTCACTTTACCTACGTTTCACCTAATTACAGCAAAAGGAATCCTTATCATTGCTATAAGTAGCTCGCATGTAATTGTTAAGCAATACAAATATCGATTATAATTCAAATAAATAAATAAATAAAATAAATAACAGTCAGGGAGTAAACTTTATCATCCCTCCTTTTCTTATGCCTCATTTTCGTCGTCTTGTTCTATCACTGGTAGTTCCGTAGGTTGTTCGGTGGGCCATTTCCCTACCGTTGCAGCGGGATCGATAGTGGACGGAGGGTCGGTGATAACGATTGGCCCGAGCGGTTCAACAGTTTGCTCTTCCTCTTTCATACTATCCTTCTCCTTATCATCGAGACTCTGGAAGCTCTCGGCCAGTTCTGGTTTCATTAGAATCATTTGCGGCTTCGCTTCTGAGTCAACTGGATCGGGCATCGGTGGTATCAACTCCGTCGACGGGACCATGGTCTTGATTTGGCACTGGCGACCCATGTAACCAATGGGACACATGCACCTGCATCCGAATATTGTCCAGTGAATACAACTACTCGTTAGATTTTCAAAAACAATAGCAAGACATCCTACCTATAATTGCCATCCTCCTTGGTCATGCTGATGCAAGTGCCGTTGTTGCGACAGGTTTCTGGGTTCTCGTCGCAGTAAGTCAGTTTCTCATTGCAAAGATCGCCAGTCCATCCAGGCTCGCATCGACACTCCCATGGTCGCTTGCAAGACCCATGAACGCAGCCAGGATAAGGGACGCACTCAGTGCAGTTGGGGCCTGTCCAGCCTACGCGACACCTACATGTTCCTGGGCGCCGACATGCACCGTGTTCTCGGCTGCATCCTTGCGAGCAAATTGCTGCGAAGGGGGAAGACGAATTCAAGTTGATAATGCATCTTCGAGGAAGCAGTGTTACTCAGAACAAAGCAGGACTCCCGATAGGAGAAAGGAACATTAATCTAACAAATGCTGGGTCAGGATTTCGGTTGCCCAGATCGGTAACTTACGAGTCTGGCAGAGGAGTCCAGTCCATCCAGGATCGCAGCGACACTCCAGTGGTCCCTGACATGTTCCATGCACGCATCCTGGCAAAACGGCACACTCTTTGCATTTAGGCCCCTGCCAACCCAATCGACACCTGTGAAACGAAATTGGTCAATTTCGCTGTTTCCCATTTTTCCAGTTCCGCAGCTCGTAACACCTCACGTGGTTTCTTTGACGGTGGAAAAGCCACGTTCGAGCTTCCACGCCGCAAATTATTGGGTAGGTACGTTAATGGAACAAGGGTTGAGCAGACAGGCGGTTTCATTGCGTCGATTCGCCGCTACCGGCATTGATAACCGCTCATTACTCTGCCATTATGCGCTTTACCTGCATTCCCCGGGCTTCTCGCAGTATCCCTGGCTAGGCAGGCAATCGGGGGCGCAAATCGGCTCTGAACAGAACACGCCTTTCCATCCAGGATCGCAGGAACACTCGAAGCTCACATTACAGCTGAAAGTGAAAATCCCTTCCGTCAGTGTCCGCCGCGGCATGGAATTACTGTTCGCTGATCGACGTTCACGGCAGACCAAAGACAACCAACGTTTCATGTTACAAGGGAAATTGGCTTCGCCAAGGTGAAATCAGTGTCCGAGGGCGTTTTTCTCGGTTGGTCTGAATCAAACGAACCGCAAGAGGCTCGTTAGCGCGATACTCCCACTGACAACCGGGTGATCATATCAGTGACAATGTTGTCGAGTCTGATATATTCTGTTTCTCATGAAATTGAGTCCTGTTCGTAAGTGGACAGCGGTTTCTACTTGTCGGAAGACATGTTAAGACCTTTGGTGAACGAATGACGCCCATATTGAGCAAACTGATTTAGTGGTTACTAAGTTTCGTTGCTCCTTTTGGTCTACCTAAGTGTGCGAAGCGAGGAATGGAGAATATGTTACCTGCCATGCTGACATCCTGGCAGGGCGACGCACTTGTCACAGAGCTCGCCATAGAAGCCCAATTTGCAGCGACACTCACCGGGTCGACGGCAGTAACCCTGAAGAGGGTCGCACCCCTTCCGACAGATTGGCACATCGCACAAATCGCCCGTCCATCCTGGCCGAAAGAAAGAAACACGAGGCGTATAAATAGGAACGTCTTCGCTGCTACTTCTCTTATTTTGCCTTTCTGCTGGCAACTCGAGGATGAGCTCAGCCTTTTTGCTCCTTACCCGGCAAGCACTTCACTTCGCCAGCTTCGTCGCAGACATAGTGGGAGTTTGGATGCTGAGAGGCTGGTATCTCGCAAGCCTGCTTCTTCCATTTGGGAACATACCTGAATTAATTGATAATTATGCTGAATTTTAATGAATTCTGAGTGGAGAATTTTTTATATACCAGAATATTTTTTTTATGCTATAGTAGTATGGAAAGAGAGTGTTAGTAAATAATCGACCTAATCTATATAATCGAACCCAACTTCAGTTAATTGGAAAGCATGCAACAGAATAAAAGCATAATTAGAAAACAAGGCTAGTACACGGAACCTAATAGGGAGAGCAACAGTTCATTGGCCAGAAGGCACTTGAAGCTGACAAACGCGGTCTAATTAACTACTCATTGTACCGTATGATTTACTCTAATTATACTTCTCAATTTCATCCATGTCTCATGGAAGATTTCTCTTGAATGAATTCTGCAGAAAACTATCAGTGTCCTCTAAACCAGCGATATCAAAACGACGATCGGAGACTTTAGAGGTAAAAGTGGTCCACGGATAGGAACAGGTTTCCACACAATTGCATCATGTCAACGACAAACCTGAATTTTTAAAATATCCAATCATGCTTGGCAACAAATTTGCTCTCCCCATATTCCACGCTAAAAGGTTGCTCCAGAAGCACCCAAATGAATCCTCCCCAGAGGGACCCTCAAAGCGTATACAGAGGTAGTCAGGCGATAGCAGAACGAATGTACGCGAACAATCGGATGAAAATAATTGACGACGATACCTGGGTCCAGCAGCGAGTCCGAAAGGCAGTGAACTGAGGCCGAGGACAGTTGTCACGGCGACGGAAGGGCTGTTGGTCAGGGTGCCCAGTTCACCGGGACCGATCAGGAGGCTCAGACAAGCGAGCAGCAGTATCATCTTTGCTTGACTACTGAGTCAAGACTGAGGACGACCGCGTCCAAGGCAAAGACTCGGATAACGGGACCTTGTTCGAGGTCACGGCACACTTTTTCGTCGCGGCAGTGTTGGTGGTGAGGCCTACGCGTGGGGCCGCGTGTGAACGCGTGTATGTGCCTTGTACCAGCCCGTTGACTTTTTGTCGACTCACGACGAGTTTATTATTCGCTCGGGAAAGTTCAATGCACCTCATCGTGTACGAAGAGGAGGCATTCCCCTCGGCGTCGAAGCGTTCACCGCGGCCGTGGAAAGGAAATGAACGTTCCTGGAACTTTCTCGGGACGATACGTAAGCCTCTGCCCTGGAATTCTGTCGTAGTCCCTGGGGCGGTTTGGCTACCGTTTGTTTTTATCAAGTAACAGTTCTTACAGTCACTTTGCCGTGTTACTTTTTCTCGGGGAGTATCTCTGAAAGAGATGCAAGTGAAGGTGGTGGAGTTGCAAAGTAAAGAAGCTTGTCATAAGGACTACCCTAGTGTCAAGGATTGCTATCAGGTTCAAGAATGTAGATAGTTTTTAGTTTCAGGCAGATTTGAATTTCTAATGTTAACCACTTAAATTCCCCGAAAGATCTGTTTGCGTTCTGGGTTCTTTTATAACGGGAACTTTTCTCGTGTATCTTTGGACCCTCCTTTTACGTGTTTGAAGGATTTACTGGAAACACTCGATCCCTCTGTAATCTGGCGTAAATCCATTCGATATGGAGAGAACAGACCCTTTCTAGGTTGAATGGAGAGCCTCAGGAATATCCGTCATTCAATTTTCTTGCGGACAAGGATGTGGATCGTCCACAAAGAAGGGATTTACTGCTAACTAGTGGAATAAAAAGTAGAGCTTTTGAAAAGACAAGCTTATCTTTTTGATATACTTACATTACTGAATATTGCGTTCATTGCTGGGAAGATTTCGTTGAATAATTCCACGGCGGCAAATTATTTTTACAAGTAATTTATTTATAGTTTAAAAACTATGTACAAGGAGCTACTATTTACAAATAAATACAAAGTTGTGGCGCCACGATCGGCGTCGTTCTTCTCTCACGGTGATATAGGAACTCATTTACAGTCTGTTCGTTGCGCGTTGAGCAAGAAACTAGTTAATAACCCTATTACGTACAAAAATATCGTCCAAGTGTCTGTACATTTCTTGCTTCTAAGAGTGACGCGTCTTCCATTATTTATAATCTCGCGCGAGGTTTATTTGTACATGCTATCCGTTCGACTTTGCTCCCATTTCTACTTCCTTCATTCACGAAGTTGCCACCGTTTTTCTTTCATTTACATTTGTTAAAAACTACACTACATCATATCTAAATTAATCTCCTCTTACAGCTTAATTTTGTCAATGTCAATATTGTTATTTGATCTTACACCTACTCGACAATAAAAACCTCATACCGAGTTGAATCGACCACTCCAGAAGTATCAAAGCTAAGTGCATTAGGTGTACTCCTAATTGCATGAATAGTTCAAGGGAACAGTGATTCTTCCCAAGTGACAGATTCAATCGGTATACCGATGGTGGCAACAGTTCAGTAATCCTCTCTCCTTGTTACCTCAGTCCATCAGAAGGATTTGCTTCTCCGGAGCAACCTTGTCCCTGAGTTTGTCATTGTCATCCACGATGCTTCATCAATATTCGTCTACGCCCGAGGCAAAAAAAGCCCGTCAGACTTCTTCGACCTCGATTCTCTTCTTCTTCTTGCAGATATTCATCAGAACGATGACAGCCACCAAAACAGCGGCACAAGTGCTGCCAGCGAAGATGTCCCAGGGATATAGGTACTCGAGGATCTTGTCTATTTTCTTAACCTGAACGGTATTTGGCCTGGTGTCCACCTCGATGGGGAAGCTGCCAGGTCCATCATTTGATGCGATCCTGACGAGGTACTTTGTGCCAGGGAGCAGAGAGATCTGCGCGGAATTGGTGTCTGCCACTTGGTTCCCCATCAGCCCGCCCGTTTCAGGCTCCCAGGAAACCACGAAAGACTCCTTGCTGCCTGGCTGCCCCTCGCTTATTCTGTCGTTGTAAGTGTTGCTCGTGGAAGGCGCGCTGCCAGCTTCTAGCGAGTCATCTGACCGATCGTCCTTTCTTCTGAAGAAGAACCTTCGGAATACCTCGTCGGACATCGGGGATTCCTCCTGGTTCCTCCACTCTGCCAGCACCTTCTCCCCATACTTCTCCAAGAAAAACTGTCTTACTCTATTGTTGAATCTAATCTGTTCCAAGGCCCTCTGCTTCTGCAATTGGCTCTGCATGTCCTTCCAGGAAATCGTTGCCTCGTACAGGGGACCTGGCTTCAGAGAGTCCAGAGTTGGAACCCACTCCTGCCAGCTGTAATGCTTCTCTCCGTTCTCCATCGCGACGATAATCCAGGTGTCTGGCCTGAGATTAGGTGTGCGTTCGCCAGGGTAATATCCAGCAACTCTCCACTGTTTGTACAATTTTCGCATTTCCACCACCACGTCGAATTTGTCCACGTTGATGGGTGCTTTCTTGGGCGCTGGTAGCATGGATGGAAGGTACGTTTCCTCTATCCTCGTTTTGCGGTAGGTGCAGGCAGTCTGGCACGATGGGCACTGAAAGATGATATAAAAGTCAGTATAGGTAAAATATATAGTACAGCAGATAGTGATATCTTTTTTTAGTATCTATCTTCTGAGAGGGACAATAATTAACGAGCTTCCTAAGAGAGACGTTTCCTTATCCACCAGGAATCGCAGTCCTAGAGACCTTTCTAGCTTCAGTTTAAACATGCATCGTAACCTGGTAGTCAGTCGGTCAACAAATATTTGAAAAGATGCCTATCTCATAGGGTCGATACATCGAGAGTTTAAACTTCAACGTTCCGTAGCAAAGCGGGTCGACCTTCCGTAAGAATCGACAGGTAGCCGTTTCTAAGGATTTTCCCTTCAGGTCTACTCCTCGGAGCTCTCCTAGCCAACCTTTCTTTTCCTTTCCTTTCGACGACCACCCCCACCTATTTTTTTCTTTCCCTTTGAGATTTTCGAAACTTGGGGATGTTCTCGCGCTTGATTGACTCGAATTTTTCGCCCATTCGATATGGAGAATTGTACGAAAAGTCAACTCCGTTTACCTGAAGCGAAAAGAAACCGAAATCTGAGAGGATTCGGTGCGTTTGAGACTCGAAGCTAGTTTACAGGTGCATTTCCTCGAAAATATCGTCAGTAGGATCCCTCGAAGTTCCATGTCTGGACTGAACCTTCTGGTAATCACGAATACTAATTTCAGGTTTTGCATGAGAATAATCTGTACATAGACTTTGCTAAAGAAATGAAATAAATGTTTCTGGGAAACGGTACACGTGGTACTGAAGGTGTTAACGTTTGATCTACTTTGTCAAGGGACAAGGGACTGTTAGCAGTACGAGTCCCATTCCTATTCCCTTGAGCAAGCTCGTAACAGGCCAAGAATCATCTCCCACAAGCTCCCCTAATCCAAAAGCCCGCTTCACCCGTAAATTTACTTACATGTAGATACTGGTCGCCCTCGCAAATGGTCCTGGTCTTCTCCCACCGGTTCTCGAGGGCCTCGCAGTACTGCCAGCACTGTAACACGGTCGGGGAAAAAAAGAACGTGCATGAAAGAACCAAGCTGAACGTGGGGCAAGGGGGAGGGTTTCGAGCGTTGAACAAAAAGCTCTTGCACGCACGGGACACACGAGTAAAAAGGACGTCGGGCACCAGGACCGAGGGGGATGAAGAGGGAACGGGGACCGAGGAACGCGAAGAAGGAAAGGGAGAATAAGAACCACCATCGGCTCTGGACCGTTGAATCGAGCGATTTAAGCGGCCACGGAGGACCAAGGAGGACGCAAAGGGAGAGGGGATGGAGAGGGTGAGGCATAGAAAGGGAAGAAAAAAGGAGGAACGAGGCGGGATAGAAAGAGAGAAAGGGAGAAGATGGGGGCCGAATTAGCTCCAACCTGTTTCAGGCATAACAGGCACCGTCGTTGTTGTTGTCTTCATATTTATTGGGGTACCGTCTCTCGTGGAGCCCTGTTTTCAGATTCTTTTTTCTTCCCTTTCCTTAGAGACCCCCTTTTTCACCCTCTCCCCTCGCCTCCCGATTATCCTTCATCACGGCGTGTTCCGTCTAAGCTGCTTCGTAGAAACGCCGTGGGTCCCCCTTCTTTTGCACTAATGACGCCTCCAAAAAGGCAACATCATCGTCTAACAGCCTTATGGTAATCCCCCCTTCGCCCTCCTTCCGTTTCCCTTGGTTTTTCGTATCGGTCGCGTAAATGAGACAACCGGGACGATGGTTTGATCCCCAAATTGTCGAAGGAAGAACAAGCACCTATATTTTTTCGTGCTCGATGGCTATACATAGCCTCTGGTGCTCTCTGGCATATGAGGAAGGAAAAGACAATTGCCCTGAGTGTTGCAGTTCGATTTTCCCTCGATGCTCCAGATGGTGAATTTTATGAGACCGATGATGTTGAGCAATACACGTGACTGCCCCGATGAAGCGGCAGAACCGAGGGGTCGCCTCGCCTACCGTTTATTTCACTTTACGACGGTCTGCTCATTGATTTCCCGGTCAAGGGGAGGTCGTATTTACGACCCTCCGCCGATCGTAACTCGATAACGGGCCGATCATCGTCTGCCCCGATGAAATTCGATGGAGCGATCGACACCGTCGACGTTTGCGCCTCGTGACCGAATAATCATGATCTTTGAGATGATCACGATTAGCCCTTTCACTGCACGCGATATGTCAGCGAGTTAAAAATTTCTTTGCGAAGAATTACTAAATTCGCAAGTTCAAATTTTTGTGGAATTTAAAACAAATAAGTTAAGCTTAAATGTAAAAAATAGTAGCTACTGTAAGTGTCTGTTTTTAGTATGAATAGAGGAATGCATAAGCCATTGTGTACCCTAAATGTATTATATATGTATATTCAATAAAAGACAATGATTCGGTTCTAAACAATGTGTATATGGAAACCTATTCGATTATAGGTTTTCTTTCAATTTATGAACAAACTATTCCATCTGTACCTAATTTTATAAATAGTGGCTCAATTTTTAGAAATATTAGTAACAATAGAATTTAAGGAAGTTAGAATAAAATTTTAGTTATATTTGATCCTTAATATAAACACTCGCTGTGACCTATTTCTATCTTTTAGATAATTCCATAATCTGGAATTGCATAGAAAATGCATATTGCCAAGGTTACGGTCACTCGAAGTCCATAGCGGACGTCTTAAGTTGAAATGTGAGACTGTTTTATTCTCAGGAAAATTAGTATAAACAATTATTTTTAATTATTGATAAAAAAATTCTTATCTTCTATGACTGTCTCCTATCCTTTAGATAATTCATTAATCTATTTTGTCAACTTCTACCCTTTTGAGCTAAAATGTGAGGTTATCTTGCTTCTAAGAAAATTGCAGTTAATAAATACAGTTATATTTAATCACGGGCATAAGAATTATTATCTTCTATGATAATCATTCATGATAGACCTTAGATAACTTTTCAATGTCTTTTTGAGTCAAACTGCAAAACAAGAATGAGCATTACTTATTGAACAAGTTTGCATAAAAATTGTCTACGTGAAACTATAATAAGGTACTATATGTTAAATTTTAAATACAAAAAATACCTTTCGCTCCAACAAAACAAGCATTAATAATCATTTAATTATATATCCTACTCTTGGTTTTACACTTTTTGTCCAAGGCCACTATTGGTCGAATCGAGGATGTATCGTTGCCGAGGCACGCGGTATATTTCGACCAACTGTACTGAAAGAAAGAACCACGTGGCCAGTGCTTTGGTTCATTTCTATAAACAGCTAAGTCAGTCCAAGAGAGCGACACTCCGCCAACGTCAACATAATGAAACAATTACGAGGAGGGCGAGCCAAAACGAGCTCAATAATTCCCTACACAGCAATAATCATCGTTACCCGACCTCCTCTCCGAGGGGTTCTTTCTGACCTTCGTTAAACCACCTCCACGCATCCGCCTCCTCGGAGAATCGTTATTCTAATGTGTCCCATGGAAACGGCTGTTCGAGGAGTCTCTCCTTTCCCGAGCATAAATTTGAATGGATCATCGCGTTTCCTCCTTCCCTCGTCAACTCCACGATTCATCCACGACGATAATCCACGGCGAGCGTGTGCACGCCGAGCGTATTCACACGCACTCCACCCCCCTGATCGTGGGTGTGCGAGATGGCATCGATTTCCCCGAAATTAATGGACACCCCCTCTGGTACACACCAAATGAGCAACGCCCTGCGCGCACACGAACATGCGTGCATTGTGTGTGAGTTAATCGTGACTCCCATCTGTCCATCTGCGACATGTCTGCTTCGGAGGGGTACAGGGGACCACGATTTTCCACGGCGCCCCATAAAACCGACACAGAAGATTTATCGCCAACAGACTCGCTGCAGACCCGTATCAGATTTCCAGGCGATCGAGTCGTCACCCACGTGATGTTCGAGAAAATCTTTTCCAGAATGTATTTCCGTGGCTCCACGAGAAATTGTTTATTGTTCAACCCGACGCTGACGTGAGCCGACTTTGGAATGGAGATTGTTGGTTTTTCCGAGAAAATACATGGATGAAACGTGTCGTTCAATGTTTTGGGTCTGAGGGTCTTGGATAGTCGAGAAAGAGGGTTACGTTAAAGTTAGAAGTGTCGTGTTGAGAGCACGCGGGTTCCCTGATGCGTTCCAGCCGGTTTTCGATCGGTTGGGGCAGGAAAAGTTGGAGGGAAACTGGAAGGTAGTGTGTAAGAGATGTCTGGGAGGAAGAATAAATTGCTCCTCTGGATAAAGTTACAGTTTGAGAGAGTACTGGACTTCGAAAATGTCGAGCAAGTACCAGAGGACCACAAGACAATGATCAATCTCTATCATATTAATATTTCAATGACTTGGAGATTAATTTGGAGACTTAATTATTTTCAAGAGCTCGACAGTTACAAAATCCACTGAACTTGGAACTCTACTTACCAGGCTGCAAGTAGTCTGCTGGTGTCCTGAATACGATTCGCAGATTCCGTCATCGGTATGCTTTCTGAGGCACTGGGACCTGCACTGGGCGACCCTGATGATTGGTCCAAGGTCGAAGCTGGAAGCCACTGCGACGCACCAGGTGAAAAACAGGCACCACGATATCTCCATGTTCGATCGAAGAATCACTTTCTCCCTTTCAGCGGCTCGCGATCACTCACCGATTCACTATTCTCAAGCGTTCACTATCGTCCTTGATGAAACACTCGATCTATGCGACTACTGTAAACAATTGAGTCCTCATTGGCGCGAACGATCGCCGTTGGAAAACGAAACGCGTGTCCAAAGTGCAACAAGCCACGGACGCAGGATCCGTTACCTCCGAAATTTCGAGCCGACTGCGACCCTTCGAGGTCGGTACCTTCCTTATGTAGCCACGCGCCCCACCATTCGATTTAGTTCGCCCCTACCCCCTAAAGGCAGCGCAGCATCCCTTGTAATTATCCGTGGGCTGGAGCCGTCCTTCGGCATATGGTCGACCACGCTGCATCACCGTCCTTCTGCCCGAATTATTTCCCTCGCGAAGTAGGCCAAACTGCGGAAAGAGTTGGGATTTCGTCGAAACGATCGACCAATTGTCTCCACTTGCCCTTTTCTCCCTGCAGGGCTCGCTTTTAACACGATATAATGTCCCGTGGTTTGAGGTGAAATTAGATGAAGCGAATTTGCTGGACCCTTTCAAAGGGTTCTGCTGTTTCGTTTCTATAGGGAGAATGAAAAGAAAATGTGTACGTTTTTTCGGGTTCCTTTCGGTCATTTTGTGAATATTTTTTATTTTTATTGTATAATATGTGGCTAATAAGAGACAGAAGATCGAGGTTATATTATTTATTGTAGGGAAAGTTAACCTCTTACTTAACCTCTTGTTTATTCATAGATGAACTTTGTTATTTCCATTGTCTTAAGCTCTAGAGCGCATGATTAAAACATGAGTCATGATTAATATGCAAAATCGAGGTTAAGCAATACTAGAACTAGCCGAACTTAACCTAAATGCATTGCTCGTGGAATTCTGATTCTTATCGAATATTTTAAATTATCCTCCAATATGTAACAAAGATTTGGAAGAAGAATTTAAGTCTTATATTAACCAAAGAATCCTGCGCCCTAAAATAAACATATGTACAGTGTTAATTAGCCCAATCGTAGGCCCAGAAGGGAAGCCTAGAGCCAATCATAGGTTGTTAAATATCAGGAAATAATCATGACAAATCATAGGTTATGTTGACATTGCAGTCATGTCAGAGAGGAAGATATTTTTTGGTCGGTACTTCAAGATGATTGAAACTGTTTGCTTTAAGGGAACCTTACGATTAACGTTGGTCCCAATTTCCTCGGTATGCTCTGCACACAATCTGTCGTCGCGAATATTATCTCGGAGAACCACCCTCGCATTACAACCGCCTAGTGTTTCACTGTAATTATCCACGTGCCGTATGTTCCCTGGCATATGGTCCAGCATGCCGTCTTACTTATGTGCCTCGGAAGAACCACCTTCCTGACCCTACGCAAGGGGGAAGAGAGAAAAGAAGGAAAGGGAAGATTGTACCGAAATTGACTGCTCGTGGGACAAATTTAATTTCGTCCTCAGTCGATCGTGAAATCGCGTTGCTTTGTGACGGAACGATAGACGCTCTTTTTCATGCTACTCGTCATTTCTCGGGAAAACACCAGAACGTACTCGTCATCGGTGGTCTCCTTTGAACTCTTTAAAATGTAATTTCACCTTGAAAAATTCCAATTATCTTCCCTTTGTGAACCTAAGAGGACTCGTTTAGTGAATCTTTTTCAGGGTAAAGAAATCGATTGTTTTTTTACTAGATGAAGGGCCAGTTGCTTGAATGCACAGCGTACAGTATTTTCTCGTTATAAAGTCGTTCATGACTCCATTAATTTTTAAAATTATTTTCTTATTTGGTTTTGTTCTCAAATTTAGGAGAACAAAAGAGATCGAAACATTGCAAAAAAGTATTTATTTTCTAAGTATTAAAAGGTTATGTAAGCTTTTACTAGTAAAAATCTCAGTTGCAATTGATTAAAAAATCTTGTATTACACAAATTCATCACAAAGATAGCCTATAATTTCTGATAATTATTTCTTCCTTAATATTTGATGACATAACCTACGATTTGTTCTGTACTTTCATTCTAGGTCTATGATTACTCAAATTAATAACATATTTGTTGTTATATAAGATGTTTTGTGATCGACTGTACCATCCTGAAGCTTCTTTACATTATATCTCACAATCACAAACATAAGCAACAATTCCCCAAGGGATCCCATTTCCCAAACAAATCCCCATTAGAATACGCTTCCGGGCACCGCTGATCGCCCAAGAAGAGCCTCCCTCAGCTGAGAGGAAGTAGATAATCGGCCGTCGCAACAACGAGGAAAAGGGGCTTTTCAAAGTCCCCCGAGGCTTGTCCAGGGAAAATTCGGCCGCAATTAGTCAGCATCCGCCCAGATCAGCATTTCCAGCGCGCCCCTGGGCCTGTCTATCTTCCACGGAGGAGGAGAAGGTGCCCGATCCGCAGGAGGAATCGGTGTCGGATGATCGCGATCCGAGGGATAGGCATTATCAAAGGTCTCGTAGCACGATCCAATATGGTTTTCATCCGGCAGGTACACGATCTCGCCCCACCCACCATCCCAGCAAAAATAAAGGAGGCAGAAGCGGAACGCGAGAAGGAAGAGGCGGAGAAGGTGGAGACACGAGGGTCGACCGATAAAGAAGCGGAGAAAGGGAGGCAACCAGAGCGCGGGGGAAGAAAGGAGGAGGTGGAACGTATTCGCCGGAAGTCGTCCGTGCTCCCTGGGTGCCCCGCGCGATACACACGGGCCACAATGCACAGGATGTGTACAAATAAGGGTATTTGTCTGGCAGCTCGATTGTGGGGTGAAATATACGATGACGTTAAACGGGCCGAGTTGCATCCCTCCGCGTGCGAGCGCGCGCGGGAGAGCCTGTGAAACGCGCCGATCAGCGTACCGCTCGTTTGTGCCCGCTGGCAATAGAAAAAGGCCCAGGAATAGAGGAGAGAGCGGACCATTCATCTAGGCAGCGTTTAGGGGTGGCGCTCCGACGGATCCCTGGCTCCTTCAATGCCGAGTGACATTTTATTGTGCCGAGGGCTATTCTCGCACCTGGACCGAGGCGATCTCGCCTTGACGCGCCGCGGTGATTTGACTATTCTACCAAACGGCTACCAGGACTCGCCAGCCGATCGTGAAATTGCTTTTAATGGCTCCAAGCCGACTTTTTTTACGACCCTCGCTTCGATGGAGCTCTACTCGCTCGTGAAGCGTTCAGGATTGGCGAAGCAATTCTTAATATAGAGGAAAAGCATCAGCCTCTACTGTTAATGTATATACAATGTGGATCACGAAACTAGGATCACAATTTTGAGCCCAAGTGCACCTACCTTATCTCAGAATTGCTTGGCGATTATTCACGTTCGCGTAACGACTTATAGCAAATACTCCCAACTCCCAGCACGCGTGGCACGTGATTCCCGAAACTCATTTGAAGGTTCCACGTCGTGACAGATCGAGGGAAGAGTCTCCGGGGAATCTCGGTCCCGCATAAACATAGTTGTTTCCGTATTCCCGCCCGCAGAGGAAATTCGATGCACGTTTTGGGTGAAGGAACTGATCTTCCTTTTGACTCGGGGGTGTTATTGTTCCCAGTAATGGAAACGTCAAAGGTTTATGGTTTAGATAAAAATGATGGCCCCTGGCAGGAAATATTTCGGGCAATTACACCACCCCACCATAGTAGGTATACTGTGTACGTTCTCACTATGATGCTGGGAAATCGTCCAACAAAGCTTCTCTGGAAATGAAGTCTCGAGCCTCGTTCCCAGCATCCAGAGTCCCGAGTAAACAATTTTGCATCGATTACACAGGCAATAACACAAAAATGGACGCATACTTCCTCGATTTCCGTGCTAACGAGCATTGTCAATCTGTTTGAAGGTGGTCCCCGATGTTTGAGGCCCAAACTGTCCAGCCCCGATCGAAATCCCCAAAGGGATTTTTCCAGACACTATAGGTGTGAGGTGTTTTCGTAGGACCCGTAATCCGTGACCGTTTCGTCCAGCATTCCTTTCCTTCGGTCCTCCAGCGGCCTCCTTTTCCTACCAACCAGGCTATCTTCCTGTCACATCTCCCGCACGATCCGTTCTCATATTCCCGTGGCCACGTCGCCTCCCGAGCATTGTTTATCGACCATAATCCTCGACGACGCAGGATTACGTGAGCCTCGATTTTCCGTCAGATTGCGTTCTTTCTG
This sequence comes from Calliopsis andreniformis, assembly GCF_051401765.1. Lineage (NCBI taxonomy): Eukaryota > Metazoa > Arthropoda > Insecta > Hymenoptera > Andrenidae > Calliopsis > Calliopsis andreniformis. Next base: position 6,963,483 of record NC_135068.1, on the reverse strand, counting down.
GTCGAACACGATCGGCAACATTTCATTATCGCGGGACCGAGGATTTTGGATTTGGACGTGTTCGCGCATTCGTGATCCACCAGTGGTGAGAGATTTGATCTTATTCATTTTTCTGAAAAGCGTTTCTTTCTATAGAAAATAAGGGATGAAAGAAGTGAAAGGAATAATCACAGTTTGATGGTCGTGGGTTGCGTGAATTGATTTTAGGGTTCCTTTGGTTGGTATTTTTTTGGGAACTCAGTTCGGTGGTGAGGAACTTTCCTCTAGTGAGGAAATTTTCGTTCGCGTTAATGAGAGTTACGTAAACGTTTCAGGAAGTGTGGATGCTGTCACGAGTTAAATGGACACTAATTAATTTGCAGGAGGGATAGTTAAATCCCTTGAAGTGGATGAGTCGTTCAAAGTTCACAATGAAATCCCGAGGCGCGAGGCGTTGAACCGGGACAAAGAGCTCGATGCATAACAAAGGAAGTTTGCAGATCGGATTGTCAAACGTCGGGGTGCGAAGTTGTCCCTTCAACTTATCTGTCCTGGAAAAACATTGCGTTCCGTTTCTCTCTGTTGGCTGAATCCTAATCCTCGCAGACGCTCGAGGGACTATTTTTCTCAAATATTATGTTTCCTATCTCTTGCGAAAATCCATATTCCACACGGAAATGGAAATACACCATGTGCTCTAAATATCAACTCGCTTATAACTGATCCCAAGAAAACAGGTCAGAGCAGACTCTGAGCTCCAACCGAGGAAGAATCTCACCCAATTTTCACTGTACCGCGAAATTGCTTTGAATTATCTCGGAGGGACACCTCGCGCTGCACCTTCACGTTCCTCAGACCCTGGAAATCGCTTCGTTGGCTAACAGATGCGACAAAGCGTGAAATTCAGGCCGCCGCGTTGTTCTGCCTCCATCGGTGTCACTGCAGGCTACTTTGTAAGGCAGTTTTCGCGTCAAATGCGCCGGCGACAAATTTTCATTGTCAAGGATCAGCATTAGCCGGTTTTCCTTGTGCGGAGGCTGCGTGGTCGAATGAGAAGGGGAGGAGGGGAAGGGATTCCTTAGGACGGGTCCCCCAGGAGGACAGGTGGTAACCAGCGGATCCCCGAATCGCTATTGAGCACTTAGCCTTCTACCTTACCTCTCCAGAGGCTAGGCATCCGCCAATATGTTACTGTGACAAATTCTCGAAACCGAAATTTATAACCCTCGACCGCTGCCACATCCTATCTGGCCGCTGGGACCACTGGCTTTATGGCTGCTGCGTAGGCATCGTTGACCAAAGTCCTCTTTTTCTCCGATGGAGGTACCTTATTCTTGCCTTTCCATCGCGTAATCAAATATTGTTTCTCAGAGTCCTCCCCTATTTACATTATTGACTGTCACTAATCAGGAGCCTGGGGCCACGCAGGGTTCCGATTTATCGCCACTGTGGGATTACATTACTTTATCTCCAGAACGTTCTCATCGTACAGTAAAAAGTAATCTGCATTTCAATAATTCAGTGTCGAAAGTACAATGCGCAATTCCGAGGTCTATTCAAAAGATCCATCCTTATTTGAAGGCTTAATGGGTCTCTGTCACATCGACACCCTTCACACGTATCAATTCCTCGCTTTCCCTACCGTTAATTTAACGACAGCCACCCTTCCCATCGTTTTTGAGAGGCAGCCAGTGAAATCGTCGCGCTCGCGCGACCATAGAAGCAATTAAGGGGCCCAGGACGCCCTCGGCGGCACGGGCGAAATTTTTTCCCCTCGCGCCCTTCGTAAATCACGTGAAAGCCGGCGTTGTCGCTTGCTTTTACGACGCCAGTAACCTCAAATCGAGTTTTCGGGCCTGGTTTAGGCCCGGAGGCGTGAGGGGGGCTCTCCCTTCGCGTTTCACTGGGCTCCTTGTAAATCAGAGGCTACTCTCCCAGTTTCCTAGGGCTCTGTCTTTGTGACGTCCTCGGCTTTTCCTCGTCAACTGAACGGTAGCAATACCTAATTTCCTGCGGCTGACTTTCGGTCAAGGTGAAAACCGTCCTTCGACCACCACTTTTTGCAACCTCACGCTAGGAAGGCCCTCTGCTCTCGGCCTGCCCGCGCAACCTTGGCTAGAGAACTCTGAGATGTTTATGCACATCATAAATCTTACTCTAAACTACTGCAAGAAATACCACACGCAGTGACCTCAAAGTGCCCGTAGCCCTTTCTAAATAAATTCAACATAGAACCCATGCACGCAATAAGCTGTCACCAGTGCTTGGGGTCCAAGCGGCGAAACTGCCTGTCACGATCAGCTTAAAAGGACACTACTGTACCAAAACTAAATAAAACAGGGCATACCCGAGATCTGCGTGTTGAGTTCATTTCACGAACCAGTGCCAAATTGGCCCCATCCCCTTCATCCTTCCTTCTCTGTTTCTCTGTTCTACCTTTAGCGCCATTAATTTCTGTTTGCCCGCGCGCCTCGTGCTCTTGTGGTCACTTTTTGCGGAGCACAATGGCTCACGAAGAAGAATATCGCCCGATAATCTCACATGCACGCGGTTTCACGCGAGTTCGGTCCGCAGGGCCGTTTTCAATGGACTTCGATCGTCGTTTTCGCTCGCGTCGCACCGGAACCGAGCGCGGTCCGCGTGTTCGTCGTGGCTTGGGGTAATTGCCGACGAAAGGGGGGAGTTACTCGGGCAACCTCGTAAAAAGCACGCGAAAGCTGCAAAAACACCGCGGTTTGGATCACGGGTCTGATTGCAGACGGGACGCGATATTAAGCGATGTTCGCCGCTTTTTTTCTGCAATCAGCGGCTACGGACTGGGAATCGGCCAGAAAATTTATATGAGAAGCGGTTGGACTTAAGGAGAGCTGGATGGAAGACGTTTTATATTTATTTGAGATGGAAAAATTGATATGTGGAAGATAATGTAATATTTTTATGCTACACATTAGTAAAAATTCATTCGCTTCTTATCTATTGTTCGAGGTTAGGGTTTGCTAACTTAAATTTCTCATCTTCAGTACAAGGCTTTTCATATCATTTAATGTCATATTAATATCTTTATAGTCATATGAAGTAATGTGTTTCTAGTCATATGAAGTAAGTTATTGTTTTATCTAATATATGAAAAATAATGTGATATTTTCATACGACTTATTAGTAAAAATTCGTTCATTTACTTACTACATTTTAAGGTTAGGATTTGCTAATTCTTTGTATATAGATTCAAGACAAACACTCATTCTTAGTACACTATTAATTTACATTCTTATGTCCCTCAATAATGAAGTAACTATTTCATCTAACAATAAAAGAAATTGAAAGACAAGGGATCAACCCAAATAGAAGATCAGCTGTTGAGAAATTAATCTAAGCTGCAGTCCCTCATCAGAATCGCGGAGAACTCGTTTCAAGCAACGAATGACGATCGGTCCTAGGAATTTCTAGGCAGGCCCAGCACAGGTTCGCGTTGGTCGGGCCCACATTAAGGATACGGTACTTAAACTGGCGAAAATTGGCCAGGCCTCGTCGCAATCATTATGCTCTGTCTTACAACATTCATAATTCGTAAATAACAGCGTCGGGGAGGGCTCCGTGGGGGCGCCGGGCCTCCGCGGGCGTTTAGCATATTTTATATAGACAGAGAGCGGGAATCGATGGTCGAGAGAGGATGGAGAGGGACCCAAACAGGCTAGAGGCTGGGGAAAGCAAGATTCGATCGAGCGCCTTCTTTTTGCATTCTGACTCAGTGCTTTAATAGTTCCACGTTTTGATAGCCGTTCAGTGCTTTAATAGCCCTACTTTTTCATAGCGAAAGTAATGAGATATAGGAAGCAGTCGTGAGCAGATCAGAAAAAGAGTCGAAAGAAATTTGTGGAGGACATTAAGCCTCCTGAAATTAGGACTCCTCAGGTTTTGCACCTAAATGAGAGGCTCTCCCAGAGAGCTAGGTCCAGGAGAGCTAAACTCCGCGAACTAGCATGCGATTCGCGCTTCAAAGGCTCATTTACGAAGGACGGCGCAGCGAGCCTCGTGTCTGGCGGGGCGCGAGCATTGCATTGAAATTCAAATTAAAATTATGAAATTATCCGGGGGAAAAGATGAAGCAGGCCGGAGCGACGGCCAATTTTCGGGCAATTTCGTGGTGGGCCAACTACCCCTGCCCCCCGACCGCCCTCCATTTTTGTGCCCGACTCGGCTGTAGGAAATAATGGGCCACGCCGTCGGCGACCATATGGTCGCGTGGTAGAATGGCCCAGGCCAGGACCGACGAGCCGAATGGCGAAAATTCACGGTCACTTTGACTCGCGCCGACGCTTCTGCTCCCTTTCGGATGATAGATCGCCAGTGATCTACTCTTTTCAATCTCCTCTTGAGACCTGGAACGCGCTCGGAAGCGCGGCGGGGGAACCTGGTTCTGGTTTTCTTCAATTCCACGCCAGGGAAATTCGAAACGTAGGAGGAAGCTTTTTGGTCATCCTACAAAAACTCTTAATATTCATTTAATTGTAAATGCAATAATATTGTTATATGGACGTGATCTCTGACTGAGTCTCAAAATATTAATTCAGATATTTATAGTACTTCTCAATTACATTGATAGCTTATCCTATTTTTACATTATAAGTAGGTTTCAGAGAAAAGCATGCATAAAAGATTAAGCATATAGAAAAAAAATAGAAAATTAGTTTTAGACGTGAAAACCAAGAATAAATGATAATTTTTTTTAAAGAGTGTATAAAAATCCTTATAGTTATTGTTAGGTATTATTATTATTATTACAGTATACTGTTATTTCCTTTTTATAATTTTATTATTATTATTATTTTGGTTTAAGTATAAATGATCCTGTCAGTAGTTAGCAAATTATCCTCTTTGAAAAAAATAATACTGTTATTAATTTAAGGATATTAAAATGCTCCAATGAAATTTCTTTTATCGTGAGCCTCTATATGAAAAAGAGAAGGACAATATTTATGAGATAAACTAATAGTCTATCTTCTCAAAACCCTTGGCATAGTAATCAATCAATGACCTGTCATTCGCTTTCTTCGATCTCTTCCATTTGCATATATATCTACTTCAGGGAAAAGACTTTCAAGTGAGGAAGTAGAACGCTGACATCATTCATAATCACATAGATTAACATTACCCATAATCGTGTAAACATAGCTATCACCTTTCTCTGACGTGGCAACGTGTTAACACATTCAAGCAAACAAGGGTCTGAAAAGCGACTGAGCCAGATTTCTAGATCTTCCCTCACGATTTGAACACATGTACTCGTTGCTCTTAATTAATAGCCTCCGTGATTTGATACGACTATCGATACTGTTTGGAATAAAAACGAACCAGTCGAATAACGTGTTTATTTTCCATACATTGCGCGTGTAAGGTAAAAGTTCGGGGCGAGTTACTCTAATAGCAGTCTCCCTTTTAGGCTTCAGGCTGGTATGATCGATCATTAGCAAGAGAGGGGGATGACCCTAAACTATTGCAGCCAGTGATGGATAGCCCCCCAGGCACCTAGAAGTTTCATAAAAGGCTTTTCTTGTGCAGGGAACAATTTTTCTTTGGTCAGTGAAAGTAGGATTTCGAAAAATTGAGAAAGGAAGAAAATAGTTTAGAAAGTAATGTTTGAGCATCCCTATGAGACATTATTTATGGAACAAGATGATACTGCAACCGCTGGTGATAGATGTCTGAATCACAGATTAAATAAAAAAGTTTTTAATAAATAGTGATTCTGGAATCTATTCATGATTTTTCAATATTTAAGAGTTTGAATATTTAGAAATTTTAATACTTGGAGCTTGAAATTTTTAAAGGTTTGAATATTTGCGCAATGTGATTAATTAAAAATTCGAACTCTGAAACATTTGAATATTTGAAAATGTGTAACATTAAAAATTTCAAAATCTGAATACTTGAAAATTAAAAATTGATTATTGGAGAATTTAAATATTCAAACATTTGGACAGTTGAAAATTTATGCATAATTCAAATATTTGAAAATTTAGAAATTTAAACCCTAGAGAAAGTTAACAATTTTAAACCTGTAAAAATTGAAAATCTGGAACCTATGAAAATCTCAATATTTAAAAATATGTACTTTTAAAAGTTTATAGATTTAGATACTCAGTCCCAGAAAGTGTAAAATTTGAAAATATATATTACCAAGAAATCCGAGAATTTATAAATGTAATGTTTCAAAAATTAAAAATACACAAAGTCTCATAAATTTAAAAATTTGAAGTACTTAAAATTTTTCATATATTTTATTAATTCTCTCAATCTTGAACCTATTATATTTATAATAACCATTACAAATCTCGAATTCAAATATACCTACATATCCCTATTTCTTTGTTCCAGTTTCCGCTTCAGATTCCAATTTATCCCTACGTCGGGGCAAACGCCTCCGTCTCCTCCCTCACTACATTTTCAACAGATACGGCCAAGCCCCTCCATGTTTTCTGCTCAAGATAAGTTGAGGCCCGCGTGCCATATGTCGACGATCTCGAAAAGCGTTTTCCGATTTCTCGGTGGCGGGCAGATGGCCACGCGCTCTCCTTAAGGACCTGCAGGACTCCATAGCAGTTTCCTTCGAATTTCCTGCAGCTGATCTCGAAGGAAGCGATTGAAAAAATATCGCGACTTTACTCGAGTGTCTGTTGGGACTCGAGCAGAGCTGAGCTCTCTGCTCGAGTGGCAGCATGCGACAATTCCTTCGTCTCCAAGTAGTTATTGCGAGCCATTAAAGTGATCACAGCACTGTAGTGTCAAGGAGACGATTTTCGAAGATATTCTTCAGCATTGGCTCAAAGTCGAGGCTCTCCGCGGGTCAAGCCCTTTTATCGCGAGTGTTTATGGGAGTTTTAGGGCCTGCTGGGTGGTAAAGTCGGCTAGACAGAGGAAAGAAAACAAATGGTTCTTTCTTCGATGATTTTCGAGTTCCCTTCTGAATGGGTTTCACGCCTTCGATGAACAATGCTGTATTCTTATTGCTACGATTGACTGGACATGCCAGATTTTCTCGAGCTTTTCAAGAAAAAGTGAAGAGACTATAGGTTCAAGAAATTAGGGTCTCATGGGAACAATAGACTTCCAAGAGGTTAGTTTCGAATTTCGGTTGTCTAGTCTTGCGAACATTCGTCTGGAAAGTTAAGCGCTTCTATTACTGGCAGATGTAAAAAATTGCCAATTAATTAGTGAATATTTCATCCGATCCCTTGTTATTTCGCGCGTTCGCGAGCGACTCGTAAAACTCATCGGCCGGCCATAAATTGCCCGCGACTGCAGCGACGAAAAAGCACCCGCTAACTAGTCAACGTTTATTGTAAATCATAAAGATAATTATGTTAAGAGCCCGCCGAGCCGGCTCATTAGGTCGCGCGGTGCCTAGTCGCGTCTCTTTTTTACTCATCTCTGTTGGACGTTAAAGGAGGACTCTCAAGGCTATCTAGTCGGGACAGGGGGGGATAGAAAACAATTTGGACCTCTGGATCCCGGGGCCGGTGCCTTAATTAGCTCCGCTGAAGATTACCAATCAACAATTTGGGAATTACGACGCGATTCCCAAATGACCCCTTGATGCCCGATACTTAAAGGTAATCCCTTCATTCGCCGTCAACGCGGCTGATACGGAAGAAGCGAAGGTGGAGCAACCGTATCATTTGGTAAACACGAAACATGCTTGTTGCCTTCTGCTAAATACACGAGGCTGATTATTGCCTCTAAAGATCGAATATGCGCGCGCTAGTGTCACATTTCTTATAGCTAATGGGGCATAAAAACAGAAAACTGATTAAGTGCACCCTTAGCCCGCCGATCATCCGAACGGCCTGCATCCAGACAGCGTAATGGCGTAATAAAATAATAGACGGTCGACCAACCACGAAAAGTTCCCCGAGTAGAGTCCCATCGGATACATAAGAAGAAAGCCGACGTAACAACCGTGAAGAGTGCCCTCCACCCCGTCGAAGAACCGCGGTTCACACAATCGGAGACTGCGTGCGAGTCCCAGACAGATTTTTTTCACCCCTTAAACCGATCCCGACCCGAACGAAACTGTTAAATCTATTACATGAAGCTCGATCGTGATCACGGTCCCGGGAAAAGGGTCTGCGATGAAAGGAAAAGGAAGAAAGGAGAATCGAGGCTGGATAAAGATCGTCGGAGGGAAAGAGGGGCAGAGCAGCTTGTAGGGTCGGTGGGCCATGTTGCAGGTAGACGACGGACCCTCGAATCGCTCAAAAAATGAGAGGGCACGCGGTACAAGCTTTGGAACGGCGTGTAACATTCCCCTCGCGCTCAGATAACCGTTTTACGGTGTCCTCTCGCTCTATGGTCGAGCGGGCCGCTCGACAAGAAGAGGATTCGTGGATGGAAATCGCGATTACGTCCCGTCTGACCCGTCTTGATGATTTCGTCCCTTCCTTCTTCGGTTCCTCTTTGTCTACGTTGCTATGGGTTGATGTTCGTTAAAATTAGGGGGCTTTCTGAGAAATTGCGAAGTAGCTCGTCTTTTCTTTTCAGGAAGCTGCCAGCCAACTAGTCCTGCTCCCATTTTGATGAACTATTGCAGGATTTTAGCAAGCTTCTGTTGCTAGCTGCAAGAGGTCAACTTTTTAGGACAAGTTGTGCTACATTTTTCAGATTCTCTTAATCTTCTATTAATTGTTTCCCTAAAACTAAAGGATACAGTAACGTTCACTGTCATCTCACCGATTACTTGATACTTTTCACATTTTTATGTACTTTTGCAATATAAAGCCTGGACCTATATCAAGGACCTCGACTTACACAATCTGCACCTAAACTGAACCTATAGATCTACTTTGCTACCTACAAGAGGCTAAAATTGAAAAGAGTCAGACTGTGTTCTCCTTGTTACTGTCTCTTAATATAGTACTTCACTAATACAGAGTCATTACTATCTCCCCTTATTCGCTAAATGGTCTAATTTGGTCAGTTGCAAATATAGTTTATAAGCTTAGAAAAATTACAATCTCCTTTATATTAATATGGAGTTCTTACTACAATCCCCAAATCTCAAGTGTTTTCCTGAGTTCATGGTTTAACTTAATGCACAATTCTCGAAAACGTGTAACAAGATTCCAATCCCATCAAACCACAAAGTGGAAAGAACAATTTGACTATTGGAAAAGTTCACGCCCCTATCGCCTTATCTGGCCAAGCGCAGAGCTCTCGAAGTCACGTATGCTAAGTAGGTCGCGACCCGTTACGATTCACCGAACGAAAGCGCGGCCGGTTTCACTTTGTGCTGCATCGTGAAACTCGGCACGTTCTATAATAATAGATGCGGGACTGACTGCGTTGGTAGAGACTCCGCTGGCCAGGAGGAATAACAAAGCAGAAGGGAGGCATCTTCGTGGAAGTTCTTATCTCGCGGACGTTCATCTTCCCTTGGTGGCGGGACCAGTGAAACAAAGACACTTAATATGTCTGGACACGTTATCGGAATATTAATATCGTTCTTTCCTCTCACGAGCACCCTCGCCAAGGAACACCCTGGCGACAATCGATCGTCCGAGGTGGAAACGTGGAACGTGAAAAATCGGCGTGCCGTCCCGAATGTAAGAAGACACTTCCTGATGCACAACGGTGATAATTCTCCCCGACGTCGTCGCTTCGAGGAGACGTCTTCTCGGCGCGTCTTCGAATTTCAGGGTTTATTTCGCCGCCCTGTTTTATTTTAAGCCTACCACTCGAGCTGTTTTCGTTTGGCTCAATGTAGGACATTAGTCAGACCCGAGGTCTATCTAATTAATCAACTTTCCTGCTTCATCCTCCAGGTCTGAATCACCTAGCGTTAACACGTTCCGTGGTGTGGCGAAATGTCAGGTTTTCGGATCCCTAAAAATGGATTAGAATATTAGCTTGTAACGCGCGGTTATAGAAAAGCAGCTGTATTAAATTCCTCACGGTATCGGCTTCCTTCTACCTTGCACCTTGGAAGCCTCGAGCGATTTAGTTCGATAAATCCACGGAACCGTGGCACGTTTTCCCGTCAGGGATGAAAAGGTGAAGCCATGCACTTCGTGACGCTATTCGACCATCGACCTGGGCATCTGCGTCAAAGAATTCATTGGTCCTGCAAAGGGCTTTTTAAGAACTCCCGCCACGCACGACCCTTCGGTTTAATGTTGATTTTTTGACTTAACGCTCCTATGCCAGGACGGCTACCGTCCTTTGCATCCTGATGAAGAATCTCATACAGCTGCACGTGCGTCAACATCCTCTATCGGTCTTACCATAGAGCAGAATGTAAACAATAAACTGTTTATAAATGGGAGGACGAGAATCGTATTGAAGTTGCATAGTGGGACTGCAGGCATTTAAAGTTGGTAAATTTGTTGTCCCTTTCCTTTGTGAAGATGCAGTTGAAGCTTGAAGGAGGACAATTTTTCAGCAAAATTCAGTCTTGGAATTTCGAGTATAGGTTGAAGGAAGTACGTACTTTATTCTCTAACCCATTATCTTAAGACGATGGTGATAATTATGCATCACAGATTGTGCGCCTAGTATTTCGTTGTTAAGGATGCACTTTTTTTACGATCCATCTGGAGAGGGAGCGTCACGTTAGCAGGAGAGCTTCTTCGGTCTTCTCGAGGCGCTCGAGTGCCCCATCCAATCTTCTTTCCGTTTCGAAAGACACAGCTTGCAAGTCATCTGGTCAAGCATCCGCTGTGTTTCGATAATGCGTCGTGACGGCTGTTGAAACGACGATGGAGACGCATGGTTGTTCTGATACTTGTCTCCTCGCGAGAGATTTCGATGCCTGGAAAGATGATCTTGAACCTCAGGTGCTGCTGAGAAGGCTTCTCGGCTTGGGTTGCAAAGGGTAAATTGTGCATGGCTCATTCCCTTTTAATTCAGCCCAGGATAAAACTCCTTGCAGCTAGGAAATTAAGGTGGTAATTAAGAAGCTAGATGAATTTTCAATCCACCCTAGTGGAATTCTTTTGTGAATGAGGGCTAATTAGTCCTTGTTTGGTCACTTGACGATAGTGGTAGTTGGGGGTGGATCCCCTTACAGTATCCTTGATAAAGAAATTGGAGGTAGGGCCTTGTGTCCCTCTAACGCTCACTAAAAAGGTTACTCAAAAGACAAAAGTCTCACAATTTAGTAAAATAATGTATAACAACGTGGCAAATAGAATGACCATTACGTATTCACTTTTATTAATTACTATAACAACTCCCTATAAATTGCTAATAGGTCATTGTAAACTACGTTCACATTACTTTGTCAACTTTGTTAACACATTAGTCCACATTGGATAACAAAGTCCTCCGCTACTACCTAATCAGTACTTTATCAAATGACTTAAATTTACAGTTATACAAAAAACGTAAGAATAATAGGACAATCACAAATCTACTGTACATCTACATTTCCTCAAGCTCACTTATTATCAGACTTACGAAGACATAGTCTCGTTCACGAATCGACAAAGTGATATAGGATTTTTTCGCGAGTGCACGAGGTAGTCCAGGACTCCAGAGTCCAAAGCACGATTCAGGCCCACAGTACTGCAAGACAAAAATCGGACCTTCGAAAGAGTCTCACGCGGTTGGTTGCCTGGCGGCCTCGTTGTTATTCGTTGAGATCTGCTCTGCAGCCTTGTCTTTCAGCCGATCTGTCGCCTCGACCGACGTGCTTTCCTCCGTTTCCAGGTCGACGTAATAAACGTACCTCGCGGCGTAGCAGAGCAGCAGCATCTCGATTAGCATCAGGGCGTTGTAGGTAACTGAAATTCGTGCGGCGGAAAGTAACAGTGACCGTTTCCTTTTATCTCGGCGCGCATGGAAATGTAACGACCTTCTGTTACCTGTCGCCAGACGGACAGGTAACAGTCTACATTCACGAGCCTTGAATAACGTTTTGAATTGAATCGCGAAGACTGAAGGAAGCTCTTGAATGAAGTCCACAGGGTTATCATTAGGCAGATTCAATAAGCGTATTCCTCTTTAAAATATTGAAAGACTCAAAAGCAGGGTTCACGTTTCTCAAGGCCCGCGTCCATTTGTTATGCTATTTCTTTTGGAGGAGGATTACCATTGGCGTAGATCTGCGGCGTAATTGGCGGATTACATGGGAAGAGGCCCGTTTGCGGCAAGCTTTTGACAATGAACGCCTGCAGCTTCGAAAACAGCAGCACCAACTGGGACACCGCGGCCTTGCGGTCGAGTTTGGCCTCTGTGAAGACGACCACAGGTCAGAAAATCGTGTATATATCCATTAACGCTTTCGGCAGGGGGGACAATGGGGCTTTCCAGGACCTTGGAAATTGCTTCCTGTCGCGCGTTGCTTGTGTGGTCCCTTGCTGGGTAATTGCCAGCGTTTCGCTCAGGAGGGTCTGTTCCAGCTTACATTTCCCGAGCAAGCCGATACTTTTCTTGAATTTTGAGCCCGTACAATTGATGGTTCTCTTCAGGAATAAGTAATTTTGTGGATCTCCTTGGCAATCGTTTGACAACCGCATAGCTTTTCGGTGCTTTTAGACTTTGATTCTGATCACATTGGGGTACACGAGGAGGTAAAGCTAAGGGAAACTCTGGCGACGCAGAAAATTGCTTTGTGGTCGCGTGTTTGGGTAATTTCGTGCAACGGGGCGGCAGATAGCAGGAACAGATTATACGAGGGGATCCTTCCTCTTAATTAGGCATACACGATTCTTACCTGGAGCGACTTCCTGCAGACTCTTCACAGTAATGGTCAGCCCGTATATTCCCAGAAGTATGCTAGCCACCGAGGTCGGCTGAAGGCAGAAGCCATATTGAGTGGCCAGGGTCGGCTCTTCTATCGACATGAACAGGAATATGCAGTAAGTCAGCCCCTGAAATTAATGAAGAAAGGCCTGTGGCATAATCTCTCAGCAGGGACTCGAACTTTCTTCATCCTATCAATACAAACGGTGCCTCATTGAACAACTTGCGTCTACCTCCGAGGTAAATAATTATAAAGGCACCTTCAACGTGGGAAGAATAGCTGAAACCGAAGGGCTAGAGAAGAAGAAATAACCTGGATAATAGGGAGCTGAAGGACCACTAGCCGGAGCCAGGACAAATTGGCGTCGGTCATTTCGAGATCTGGAAAGGGCAGACAGGGCCAGCAGCAACAGGGGCCCACTCTGAGCATTAACTGTGGTGACTTCGTGACCTTTTTGCGACCCAAGTAGACGAGTAGCAGATAGAGCCGGTAGAGAGATATCGTGAGGAAGATTTGGGTCACGGCCTCTGATAGCAGCTGGGTCCTAGAAACGATTAAATGATAACAACCTGTAAAAAAGTAAGAATCCCCTTTCGGTGATAAACAGCAGAGCTGTTTGAGAGACACGTTGAAAATATCAATAGGCTTTCACGGCGATGGAATTTCCATGTCACTATTTCACCGTGGTCTCGGTTATCAGCAGAACCGATCAAATTTTGGGCATCAGCGGCGCAGGTGTGACACGGTCCCAGGGACTATCTTGGGAAATCAAGATCATTAGTCGAGCTGGACCGAGTTTCTCCGTCTGTTCTCATCGTCGTTAAAAACTGTCTCAAAGGGACGACCCTTTGTTTCGCCTTTGGACGACACTTGATCGCGTTTCCGCCTTCTCTCGCGTCCCTTAAGTGAATTTTCTGGTTCAGCTCGTCGCCCAGTCTCTCGTCAACAGGACGACACTGCCTTGTCTCGTTTTTAATAGTTCGACGATTATCTTCGATTTTTATCTCGAGTATGACGCAACATTTCGTCACGTGTAACCTCGAGCCACTAGGATTTGTACTCAAAAAAGTGAAGGTCTGTAAGCGATCTGCATCACGAGCGATTAGCAGTCTTACAGGAAGCACGGGGAATTTTATTATTCCGTGAACATTAATTGTTTCGCTGTCACGGTCTCACCTTGGTATCCCAATCGCTGTCAGGCTGCACACACTAGCAACAGGGTACACTAAGAGGATCATGATGCTGCTGGTCTTGTACAGCTTTGACTCTTTTTGGTAGAAAATATTGTGACACGCGTCCACGGCGAAGTACAAAGTCAATGTGGACAGAATCGCGCCGGAAGTTAGCAAACCAATGCTAAAGGCGCCCAAGCCTGAAAAAAACAGAAAATTAATGTACATTCTAGACAGCATAGAATGTTTCCCTCAAGGAAGTTGGGAAAACTCCTGTTCGCCAAACTATTTACAGTGTCTATAAAAGTCTTCTATGTTTTCCCGCGATTGCTAACAATAATCGTTACAGGAATGTTTATCAGCCGACGCAAATATTATTTCCGCAATGCATATGTTGCGTCACGGATACGCATCGTTGCGGAAGCGATGATACTGTTCGATTAAAGGTGGAAAACAGGGGTAAATGACCTGGGTGTGCATTGTGGAACTTGACAGTATCGTTCTGATAGGAAGTACAGTGTACAAAGTATATTTACGAAAGGCAACAGAGGAGTATTGTACGGTAGGTCAGGATTGCTCGATCAGCCCATACATTTTTACCAGATAATTGCTTTCTTGCGTAATAGGGATTGTGCAAAACTGTACAGAAGTACGGAACAAAGGAATGTAAAAATTCTCTTTTCGTGCAATTAAGAGTACTAGAATGTAAATAAATTTAACCCTTAACTAATATAGTGTCAGTATTACAACATAATGTGATACAGTTGCTGCTATTCTATTATTAAAAATTAGTAATAATAGTAAGCAAAGAGTTCACAATTTTTTAGTTTATTGTTATCTATAAGTAATTCACTGATATTTTACACAATTAATATTGTAAATGGGGAAGTGAAAATTCTGTGACTACCTCATACCAGGTAAGGACTAAAATTGATTTAGTATCGTGTTATGCATTTGTGTTGCAGAAGAAATTGCATTCGTTTATATTGTAACGCAAGGATCTGAAGCAAAAGAAGATTGCCTTGTCCAACTTCTCCGAGGACGAAATTTATCTCAGCAAAAGATCGCTTTATAGTAAATGCTTATTTAATTGACGTTAAGAATTTCTTCTAATTTTGTTTAGTCTTTCATTTGAAAAACTTCTTGCTTATTCTCAAGGTTCCAAAGAACCTTGGAACCTTGGAATGTCTTGGAAAGAAAGACATTCAAGGTACCAGTTCTTACTAGACCATCGTGCGTAAGAGAGAAAGGTGTGTAATTTGGCAGCCTAGAGGTGCTATAACGAATAGATCATGTTCCTGTATTTTATGCCAGCGGTACTTTTTTTCTGTAAAGCTGGTACTGAATAATTCATGTAAATACGAAACCAGTTTCACACCAATCTATGGGAATAAATTTCAGTTTTTTTTTCCTTGGTTACAATAAAAGAAGCATCTCTGTTGACATTTCCAAATTTAAGTCACATGCTGTAATCTCTGAATTTTATAAATCGCGGTTCGAATAATTATAGTATCCTACCCCTTCCTGGAAGAAGCCTGAAAAATGCCTGGACACGCAAGATTATTACTTTCGTATTACACAATAATCGTTTTCGTGGACGTTCAACGAGTTTTTCGTTAAATATAGCGAACTCTACATACTACGAGCAGAGGAACAAGACTTTCACCGAACTAATCGCGTCTGCGCAGGCGCCATGGATTGGAGCACGCGAGGGATAGATGTCAAATGCTTTCATAGAAATTACTTAAGATTAACACCTGTCTAATCAGCTACTGTGGAGGGAAACAATTACGATTTCACGGATTATTTCTCATTTCTTGAGAGGATAAGAAATGAACAGTTTCCACAAAAACACGTGGCTCAATGCTATGTTAATTTCATGCTTTTCAGAATTTAGCGGTGAACAGTTAATCGTTATAAAAGAAGTCTTAATGCGAACTCGTCTCGATACAAGCACGAGGATGCCTCGGAATTCCTATCTTACTTTCTACGAATGGTGGTGGCAGGTTGATACGTAACCACTGTAACAGCAAACACGCTCTCCAAGCAAACACTCACGACTTTCCATAAACCCACCTAGCACGATTCATATCTTCAGTTAAGCCAAATATTTTTTTAGCTATGAAGCAAAACTTAAAAATAGAATTAAAATAAGCGAGAATTGAAAGCAGAACATAGGATCCAAAAAATTTAGCTTAATATAAACGACAATACTGACAACTAAATATTATAATATTGATAAATCGATCAGGACAGGAGTAAGGTGGCTACTATTAACAGGAAATCACTTTTAAGTGAATGGTTTCGCAAAAGTAAAGAGATTAGACTTACTTTCTATGTGCTCTATTGCAGAAGGCACATAAAGTTGATTGCAGGTGAGGTTCCTGAAGGAGTTCTCCATATTCTTGTATTCGGTCTGCATTCTGGATAGGTTGGAAGTCGTTGCAATGAATTCCAAAGGTCACTTTATCTTTTCTTCCGCCAATCGACCTCCGCCAGTAAGCGGGAGAAACGAACTCGCGGTGTTGAACGTTTCAAAAAGGAATCGAGAGAGGCGGAGGCACCTCGGCCGGTGAACAGTGAGAGTGGAGTCCCCACTTTTACCGCAGCTGGATCGCTGTGTTGTAACAAATGAGAAGAAAAATCAATATTACCGCGATAGAGTCGACTATCTTGTCGATTTTCTTTTGCCAACGTCTTCAAATAATAATAATTTCATTCTTATCCTTTTGATGCTCAGGCATGCTCAGATCCAAAGATTACAATCAAAATTTTTGACATAAGAATTTGTATGTATGGTTCAGAATATTCATGTTACGAATTTGGGAAAGACGTATGTTGTAAGGTATGATATGTTATAGTACATCTGACAATTTTTTCAACATTTGAATTTAATTTGAGAGAAGAAATTTTCTACGCCATAAAACGTTTGAATAATTTGGATAGTGAAAAACATTGGAGTGTTATAGTCATGTACCTTAGATCTATCGTTAACTCTATAATTAGTGTGGAAGCTCGATCACGCTCAGAGAAATATCGACTACAAAAAATCTAGGAAATATATATATCAACTGTTGATAACGTAAAAAGAAAAAATGTAAGCATAAAATAAACATAAGAATAAGTATATCATCAGGTATGAAAGTAAATGTAATTATTAACAGTATTCTCTGGGTCTTTAGAGATTTATTGTTATTTGCATGTCATGTAGTCATGTGTTATTCGCAAAGTTACCAATGTTTATAGAAATGTATTATAGTGCCAATTATGGTAGGAATCTAATTTTTAACAGAAAGCAAAGAATCTCCTGTTTTATTGCGAAATAAAAATATTGGTACCAGTGATCAGGGAAGCTTTCTTGAGAGCAACGAATCCTTTGTTAGGTGTGTCTGCACCCTCTGGAGGCTTCAGAGCGAATAAGAAATTTGTCGACCTCGAGAAGTATTTATATCATCGATAGAACTTCGTCGTTGTTTATATTTTCACAATCCAAACAGAGGAATCGAGCATGTTTGAATAGTGCGATTATCACACAAATGATAATGGGATACTAGAGTCTCACAAGAAGAAAAAGGTGAAAAATTATGGACATGTGTACTAAAATACTTAGTCTGCTATTATACTATACTATTATTAATTTTAATATTATAAATATTTTTCTTTTCTTTTTCCCCTTACCACAGACGAGTATATGACAGGACATTTGGGGTACGAACACATTCTTGTCGTGTCACGTGAGCTTACGTTACACACTACAGCAAATTTGTTTCATATTATAGCAAAATGGGTCTAAAACAAGGGAAAAACCTTGGCTCGCGCTATGGATTTGCTATAGTATGTAACGCGAGTTCCTGTAACATGATAACAGTGTATTTTCATCCTAAGGGTGCAAACACATCACGTCTGTTGACAAGTACAGTTGCCGACTTGTCATTTCTTAGCTTCCTTTCTCAATACTTGTTCCTCATCTCTGGTAAGGAAGTTACCTCTGCTTCTCTTGGTAGAAGCACAGACGAGTATACAACATAGACTGGACATTCAATGGACTTCCGTGTCTCACGTTCTGAAATACCGACGGCTCAAGAAACCACTGTTTTTCGAGCGTCCTCTGCGATTTTTGAGCGGTGGACGTAGGAAACGTATTCTTTTCACGCTGATAGTTCAGGCAAACGAGAAAATATTCCTACCATACCACCCAACATATAAGGTGTCCCATTAAATTATGCTGCTTATTTATCCCTATAATTTCAATAATAAGCGAAAATGCTATTTACAAAAAATATGTTGCTGCAGAAAATATATATTTTCTTCCATTTTAATTGTAATTCGGAAAACTCGCAGCGTTGCAATCTGCTTTGAGACTTCGCTGGTAATATTGGCGGTGACACTAAAATGATAATGGGGTGCTAGCACCTCAAAAATCAGGGACAAAAAAATACATAGGATGTTAGGTCTATGATTATCTAGTCGGTGATAGAAGCAAGTGGAATCATCGATTGGCTGAGTTCGTCCTTTCCCTGGGGGTCTATACTAGAAATTATACGGACACGGGTTGGTATATAGAAAGACATGCACGTGGAAACTACACGCTTCAGCTTGTTACATATTCTCTTGGTCAGTCTGCCAGTACAGGTCTACTTCGGTAGCTCCTCTGAGGCAGCAGGGAGCAATGGGTAATTGACTGAAACATGTGGTGCCTCTCGTTTTTCCCCCGCCCCATCACTTGTCTATTTTATGATTGCATTAGCGCCAGTCTAGTTTAACCAATCCTTTTTAATGATAACTCGACAATTCGCTACCTTAAGGTCTAAGTTAAAGGCATGGATGGAACATGGTTTACATTCATGTCTTTCGCTTGCTAGTTTAAGATTTTTTTAAAGGAAAATCGATGGGTCTTCGTTTCCATCTATCTCTCTGTGGGTCTCCTACATAGCAACCTCTTTATGGTGAGACCTGAGTCAATTCTGTCCGAGTTAGTGGCTGTGTATTTTATCTAGATGTACGAATAGTTAGGTAGTCTAGTGTATTAATTTGTTCGCTCTCTCAATTGTCTATGGCTTTCTTCTTCTTCTAGGGAGGCTTATCCACATATTCGCTCATAGCGCTGTACTCTTATTTCACGCAGAGTCGCTAATGTAGAGGGTGACACAAAAATGGTAATGAGGCTTTAGAATCTATCCTGTCCAGTCTATCCTGTCCAGTCTGTCCAGTCTATCCTGTATACTCGTCTGTACGTTTACAAACGTGATCATGAATTTAAATTCCACATTTCAACTATCAATTACCATTTAGGTAAAAAGTAAGTAATTTCATATAATATACTAATTAGGTGGATTATATTGAATAAATTAAGACACAGAAGAAAAATTTCATTGACCGGAGGTGCATAAGACACGTAAACAGCATTAATATTTCAAATTTTGCGCTATTCGCGCGTCAAAGTCCGCAGAGGTCTGCAGACTTTACTTAGCTGCTATTGCAGCCATCTTTAAGAAGAAGCACATGCGCCACCAGCATCATGTCTTATCATTTAACATGTGTCGGTACATAATAGTGCCATCATATACGCCATCTGTAGAAACCTTTTAAAACTATTAGATGACATTTTATCTCTGCTCATTGCTCGAATGTACGGTCGTACTGTTGACCGTTTTTGGTTATATTGCCGAAACGCGTGTGTCAAGAAAATACTCCGCGAGAATTAACTTAATTTTTGTGTGGAATAACGTGCATAGTTTCTAGAATAAGTAATACAACATGGCGGAAATTTCCACGTTATTGCATCAAGTTGATTTAACAACTTTAAACCTCCAAAAGCTCACGATGCTAAAGCAAGAGCTGGATCAAGAACTTAATATCTTTCACGATTCGATGCAAAAGTTACTAATTGCTCGAAATAGATTCCAAGAATCGGGACAATGTCTCGATCAAATTAGTCCAGGTAGCACTCATTACACTGGTCAGTAAAAGCAAAGAGATATACAAGATTTAGTGTATGTATTATAG
Source organism: Calliopsis andreniformis (assembly GCF_051401765.1). Taxonomy (NCBI): domain Eukaryota; kingdom Metazoa; phylum Arthropoda; class Insecta; order Hymenoptera; family Andrenidae; genus Calliopsis; species Calliopsis andreniformis. The sequence continues at coordinate 6,943,587 of NC_135068.1, read as the reverse complement.
AATAGTAAAATTGTCTCTGTTACAGATAATGAAATTCTCGTGCCATTAACTGGATGTATGTATGTTGTTGGGAAACTGGCAGACACGAATAATGTACTAGTCGACATTGGTACTGGTTACTACGCTCAGAAAAGTCTGCCGGATGCGAAGGACTACTTTACCAGAAGAATGAATTACGTCAAGGAACAGATGGACAAAATTCAGCAACTAGTTCTAGATAGAAATAGGATCAGAAACGCTGTAGTGGTTGAGATAGAGACAAGAACGAAACTCCAAAATCAAGTGCAAAAAGTGAAGTAAAGCATACGTAAAGCGTGCAGTCCGTTGAGCCGAATCTTTCATTTTTCACTTACATTAATTTGCATTTGTACCATTATTGAATTGCATCACTTTGTATCTTTTTGTTAAACTGTAATAATAATCTTGCATTGACACAAATCTATTTGAACTTCATGAAAGCGAGATATATTGCATGTCATTTTGTAATACCGTCTGTTCTACATCATGCAAAAGAACGTCATTTACTTACATGTTAATACAATAGCTTGTTTTGTACAGAAATATAAATCTCAATAAATTATTAGTTATATCACGTTCTATAGTTCTTGTAACAAAACAACTCTTTATTCATTCTCTATTTTATCACTTTGGTAGAAATATAGTAAGATATTTTATAATTAAATTAACTTGTAAAGATACAAGAGAAAAAAGGATATTGCAACGATAATCATTATTTTTTTACCACAAAATTTCAATATCTATTTATTTAGATAATTTGAATAGAGTATATCTGTGATAAATCAAAATTTGTAGTGTCTCAAAAATGCATTTAAATAAATTCATGAGTACCGTGTGATACAATTGAAGTTTATTATTTACTCAATAAAATACTTCTATTTTTTCGAAAAAACTACCAGTAACAATAGTACAGAAAAGTCGTCTAAGGTCTGATGCGCATGAGCGATATTTTGACACACGATCGCGTTGCGATCATACGTCTGTCTTCGTTATTTGTAATTAGGAAAGCAAAAACATGATCGCAGCGAAATCGTAAATCAAAATATCGTTCGTGTGCATCATGTTTAATAATGAAAGAGTCGGGGAAAAAAATAGTCATCGGTTTATTGATAGATAAGTTAAATGTCTCAATAACCAACCATGTTCCAGCACTTGAACGCTAACCCTAATTTTATTTAACTTTAAGCTTGAATTCTAATGTACCTAATAAACGAACAAAAAAGAATTTAAGTATCACGACGTGTGTAAAAGTATTTCAAATATCTAAGATGATCCACTTACTGAGACATTTGATATTTAAAACGTCCAAGTATCGGGACACTTACCCTATATTTTTGTAAATTTTATGTGCATGATTTATTCTGTAAGATTTGTAAGTACTACGTCATGGAATCTATTGCACCAAATGAAATAACTTTCGATTTAAGTTTCTGCCTAATAGTGTGAAAATTCACATGAAAGATCATAATCATAAATCATTTTAAGGAAAATAGGTGAGGTTTCAAAGAAGGAGAGAGAGTCTGAAATAACGATGGTGAATCATTTATTTGTTCTTCACTCAAATAAAATTTCCTTTATAAATAATGGCAGTTGTTATCTAGAGTGGTGATACAATACATTCCGGTTGGCTATGGTGTTACAGAAGAGGTATCAAAATCATTGCCAGAGGATAGAAAACACGGTGTGACACCGTTCAAATGAGTTTCTGGATTTTTGACGCGTCGTACCTTCAATCTAATACATAATATTATGACATATTATTCGGATTATAAATTCGTCTCGTTGCATCGGAGACAGCGCAGATCGCGATTACACGTAGATAACTCGCTAAATTTTTATCCTATTTACACGAATAATTAATATATGGTCGATATTTATGTTAACGAAAGATTCCCACCTTCCTTTCACGCGTTTTAATAATTTCAAAATTTTACAAACAATTTGCCCTCTCCATTTCGATACAGTCATATCCGTAAAACATGAATGACTCATTCATCGCTGTTATCTCATATTGCACAGCAACAGCGTGATTGCGATGGTGAAGTAGAACCATCCCCCAATGTGTTTTGCTGCGCTCCCTAAAATCAGAGGAAACAGGTATGAAATAATATTAAAATCAAATAAAAAAAAGATATACTGGTATTTAGCTCAAAAATAATCTTTTTTATGATACTTTATATTGTAATAAATTTTGTCTCACATTTTGTAAGCAAAAACTGTTTCACGAAACATACCAATGTAAGAAGATTCCCGAGTTCCTAGCACAGATGCCAAGCGTGGGCGTTCCTCGATCAAGACAATATCAGCCTGTTTTGTATACAAATGAAAGACATTAGCGTGGCAAATAATATGTAATCTGCCGTTACTAAAACTATCTGGAATAATTTCGAAATCCAATCCTGCGATAGTCATTAGTTGTTGATTGTCACCTAGCTTCTCCGTTATGTTCATCATAAAACTGGCATTCACCTGAAATGCAAAATTCATTTTGTATAATACGAAAATTTTGAAAATTGCGTTACAGAAGGCAATGAAATATTATTTGTATATTAAAGACGAGTCACAAAAGATTTTTTAAAGCGTTGGTCTAGGCCTAAACTCTAGGGTCTATAGGGTAGACATTATTAATTTAAATTTATTTTTCAACTGAGATTATTGGTGGTTTAAGTTATTCATTAATATATACGATATTTATTTTAACAATACTTCTGCAAAAATTTGATACTGGTAGTGAAATATAATTAAAGTTCGGATTACTTCACGCAGAGGAGGAATACAGACTTATTACAGAATTATTCCTAATGTAACATTAGTAAGTAGTGCTTACATAGAAGCGTCCATAAACTGATAGAATATTAGTCATGGACTTCCAAAACATTTTTACATTGGAAAATACTTAAAATTAATACGGAATTTTAAATTAAAATTTTATACAATTTTCGAAATTCAAATATCCCGCGAAATATAAGTTGCAGAAGTTGAAAAGCAGCGAACCCTCCGCCATGTTAAATAGTCCAATCTTTAATTACATTTTTAATGTACTTTCAGTTTACTATTGTCAATAAAATTTAACACTAAAATATTAGCAGAGACCTACTATCTGTGGACTGAAATTCATGGTAGGTTGGGTTAGAATAAAATCAAGTCTTCCTTTATTAGCAAAGAAATAAGGTAAATATCCCAATGCCTGAACACTAAGGTTAATTTCGTTTAATTTTAAGCTTAAATATTGATATACTTAATTAAAAAAAATAGTATATTCAGCTGCTGTGACGTAAAATTCAAGAGTCAGGACATGTATATTTAGGCAGGGCTCGAAAAGGTTCTGAAACTTTTTGATAGAATTTATTTAAAACATAAACCATGGAACTGTTTTTAAAAAGGTTCTCGCCTTATAAGTTCCAATGTGAACAAATAAGAAGCAATTCTTGGTAATAATTGAAAATAAAAATTTTAGTGTAAATAAAATTTTATGTAGATAATTTACAGTTCAAAGCTTGTTTGTATTTCTTTTTGAAATGAATAGTTAAAAAGTTAAAGACGTCATTGAATACAAACATGATTTTCGTAAAATAATGTAATATCTGTGTTTCGACCATCGTTGTCAGTTAATTGGTCTGTTACTTCAGATTTTATTTTTGACACGTTTTATTATCTGTTCAACACTTCTTTTGATAATATTAATTACGTACGTTACGATTTTCACATACTCATCCTAAAGAAACAGTTACTGATAATAGTGTGTTAAATAGTATTAGTATCCTAAATAAAACTAGTACTTAATAGTTTAGTAGCTTTATTTATCTTATAGAACCTTTCCTAATAAACGATTATAAAGTAACTTGTTTATGTGGAACATTTATTATACAAATTCTACAATATGAGTTCTATAAAAACATGTTTTACGTAAACTCTTTACGGTAACATTTCTTTCCATAAAAATCCCACAGGAATAGATATTCTCTTAAATGAACATATTAGACCTAACAGATTTTTTTCATAAACAAAAAATACCTATTTATTTCGAGCTCTGCTTTTAGGTTGTCTACTTACTGGAACAGTTTGACATTTTAAGCGTTCAGGTATTAGGTCTTGTACTTTATTACACTTCACGTGATTTGTGGCTAATATTTACGAAAGCACCAACGCAAGAGATTCTAATAATTAAAATACCTAGATGTACCCATATAACCGAGAAACTGACATTAAGTTAATGATTTTTCTACGCTGAAAATGCCCCATTCCAATATCCATTGGGTTTCACCCCATATTCGATTTCACTAAGGGGTCTAATCTGCACGCTTGCTTCCAAAGACTTCCTATACGCATTTCTAGCTGCCATTATATTGTTAGTGCTTCCTGGCTCTCATTTACGTGTTAATGCCTCTTCAGAAATCATAAATGATTTGCGGTGTATTCTTAACTATAATATTTATCGGATTGTTAGGAAATCCATAAATTGTTCGAGATTACCGGCTCGCATCGAAGCGAGAGTTCCGGATTAAATGAAGTCGGTAGGGGATGGAGTATACGCCTAGGCAGAACTCTACGTGCTGCTTATAATTTTCTGAGCAACATCGCTCTGTACTTATAACGGTACCGTGTCAGTGTACCAGAAGAGCCGATGATTCTTGTAGACTTTCTTGATACATTTCTTAGTATCGTCCTGTCTTCTTTATAAGGGAAAAGTGACCACAGAGATTCAATCTGCGATCTACCTTTACTATGTATGAAGATTGAAAGGGAAGTAATGTTCGGAAGCTTGGAAATGTTGCCCCATACATTGATGGATGAAGACGTATTCAAAGACCAGGTTTCTGAACTTTACTTTCGGAACAGGTGTTAGGGACTTTTTTCGATGGTGACTTTGCAAATTGTTCTTTGCAGATTTTATTATCATTTTAATGGTTTTGTTTTATTCGAGGATAAAGTCCTTTGCTTAAATTTTAAGGAATTAGTAGTTTAATTTTAATACAGCTCCTGTTGTTGGTAATACTGCTGCAAGTGGAACTGTATTTGGTGTTTAGAAGCAAAACTTTAAGGTTAAGTGACTTCGTTTCCTATATGTTTACCAAATCAATACTGAAAGCTTCATAAGCACAAATAATAATAATTTACATTTCTGAAAATCTTAATATTACTAAATATTATCCCAACTTTACTTAATATTATCCCAAAATGATACTAAATTAAATTTAAAATTGAGTGACAAGATGAGTAAAAAGAACTTTTGCTTTTTCTTTAACAGAAATAATATATAACTGATAATTATAGATGTAAATATATAATATTTATATAAACGATATAAATCAAAATGTTTTGTGCACCTGTCAGATTTACTAATCTTTTGCACGTCAGGAACTATAGCAATAGACATAATAATTCACTTAGTACAATGAAACATTACATGCGAGGGAAGGCAGCATATTGATCGTCTCAATAATGACAGCTTATCGGGACCGCCAGACTAACGTTCCCGCAAAGTTTCTGCATCCATCAACCTACCGGTACTCCATTGACAGTCCACGTCACATTTGCTGGTGGATTCCCCGAAGGAACTGTGCAGTTCCCTCGCACAGTGTCGCCAACTGCATAACGTATTTTCTCGACTCTTACCTTGGGATCGCCCTGCGGAAGACCTGAAATTTGTTAAATTTATTAATGAGGAGAAAATTATGTGTATCATAAATTGAAAGTATTTTTCTAATAGTAACTAGTTATTGGTGTATTATTGTTAGTATTATATTAATAGATATTATTAGATAATGAAATTAGGTTAGAACTTTCAAAATTAAGTTACCATTTATTATTTTATGAAGCTTTATGTTCAATAAATATAATTTAGAGTCCTTTATCTATTTTCGGAGGACATTTAATGTTAATTCGTTTAATATTATCGGGAATAGCATGTATGAAACAATTGATTTTCATTGAAATTTATTTATTGCTGGAAAATATCTACTAATTTAAAGGGAAATGTTAATATTTAGTTAATCTAAATAGTATCCATGCTTCGATAACTGCAATTCCATGCTTTGATAAGATTCCAAACCAGCTGCAGCTAAGGAGGCATCACTGTGTTTCTATCGATAAAAATGCTTTGACATTTCCTCAAGAAACGTGGACTGTCTCAAGGCATACGAACTGAATCAATCCCGCTATCGCGGCCTTTTTTGTCTCATCCCTTTCCCCTCTTATAAAATAGCATAAATATGGGAAAACCTGGAGTGGCATGGCTGGATACGGTCCTAGGGACTTTTCGTTAGGCAGTGGCTACCCTACTCTGTATACATAACGCGTCATGTATATCACAAGGGATCATTATACCATCTGTAGAAGGCAGTCAATTTACCCTTTAACGGAGACGAACTGTCAAAGAATTGTCTCACTCGAGCCGAATGACTTCCGCCTGGCAGCGAGGGCCTTCGACCGATCCCGCCGCTCTCAAGGACATGGCCGCGCAGGATTACCATTTTGAACGTGTCTCGGTAATGTTGTGGATACGGCCGATCATCTCGTCTGGTGAGAATGGAGAAAAGGAAGACGAGAAGGGATCGTCTGAGGGATACAAGGCGAGATTCGAACGGTTGATCCAGTATCGAGCTTTTACGAGCGATCCGTGATCGGAAAGGCGAGGCGATCGCCTTGTTCCCTCAAAGAGGAATCGCTACCGTGGTCGTGGCGTCGTTAAGTCGACGTTCGACGTGAGTACCAGACGCTGGAAACAAGACTCGCCAACCCTATCCTCCACCTCCGTTCCCTCGCCATCATTTTTTTCTCCTCCTCCGTCTTTGTTTGGCCGCCCACCGCTGCCGTTTCAATTAACCGCGACAATGACGACGATGACAGCGTAGCCTAGGTAGCATAATCAGCGGTAATGAAGGGGCTTAACGGGAGTTGAAGACGCCAATGCGAATCCACGAAACGTGACGTGTTATGGATCTACTCCTAATTCGTCATGGATCATCGTGTGTCCTATATTTGCCGCATTCGATGCCTCGCATTGAAAATTAACAGTGCACGTTGAAGGACCCCTATGTGGAGTTGGGTGAAATGATACTGAAAGAGACTTGGCTTGTAGTTCATTGAATCGAAGCTGGTAATTAACAGTAACCCGGTTAAGAGGGTCGCGGGAAATAGGGGTTGCTACGAGAGGTGTATGTTTTAATGAGACTAAGCGACGAGGTTCGCCTGTTTCGAGGCAACTGCTGTCGTTCTTGGCTTAAATAAAGGTGGTGCCTGGTGGCACGCTCTTGGTGGTCACCCGCGAGGCTCCTGGGTGAAGGAGGATGAAAAGGCGATCTTTGCGATGATTATGTTCAGCGCGGTAACAAGGAAGTATCGGAGACTAATTTATTTACCTAACGTTGACTCTGAGTGAAGACGTAAGGATTGTAAATGAACACACGCTTAATGACCTATCTGCTTCAACGCGTTGCGAAGGATGATTTATGTGGATAATTCGTATTCTAAGGGGCACTTCATTTTGCAGTTTTTAAAGAATATATACGAGCTCTAATGTTACACGGTTTATTTATCTTTCGTATTCTTGGGAATATGTTTGGTGAAACACTGAGTATAGGTTAGGATAGTGATTTCAGTTCATTTAGGTTAATTAAAGTCAAGTTTATACAGATTTATTCTTGAATACATTGAAATATATCTGAGTTAGCTTTAGTTAAGTTCCTTTCATTTTTCATTTAAGTTTATTCGAGTTAAATCAAGTTTGTTTAAGTTAATTTAAGCTGTTTTAAGTTTGACGTGTCGATTTAAGTTCCTTCAAGTTGAATTGAGTTAATTCAGTCAAGTTTGATTGAATTTAAACTAATTTAAGCTAGTCTAATCAAGTTAATTTACACTTATTTACGCCAATTTAGGCTAATTAAAATTCGCTCATGTTCATCTAATCTAATTCAAGTTTGATTGAACTAATTTATGTTTGCTTAAATTAATTTAAGACAATATAAGTCATAATATCCATGCATTTTACAAGGTACAAATGCATTTTTACTCACATACGGATTTGATGACTATAAATGTTCACAGTCATAAAATATGATAGACGTATTCTCATTTGAGATGTAATTATTATAAATGTACAGGAGATAATTGCACTGCTGTTTTTCATTTTAATGGTCTGTTTACTACGCGTAGATCAGTTTCATTATAAAGTATGACTAAGTAACTGAATATCATACACCAAAGTAAAAATGAGATTCTGATACTTACTAGCCACATGCATGTAACCATAAGTTCTTAAGGTAGTAAATGATGGTAAATCACTGGAAACTTCGCAACGGTATCTACCAGTATGATTTGGTTGTACGTCCCTTAAAACTAAGCGATAGGCGTCGCTTCGATTCGTCTGAAACGTAATTAAGTAAATTAAGCATTAGTATTAGTGAAAATCTACAGATTTGATTAAGTGGTGAGATTTAAGGTAGAAAACATGTATCAATAATTGTTACATAAAGAACTATAATGATGGTAAATTTAACAAATGACTTTTTTAAAAAGATATTATGAACAAATTTTAACTAACAGAAGATTAAAATATAATAAGATAGAGAAGAGAAGTGTTCTTGCTCATAGGACTATTTATCATTAGAAATTAATATTATTGGTAATTTCTGTACAGGATACCCCACCTAATTTTTAATTTACCTTTTAATATGCATAGTTTCCAAAATATAAAATTTTCAACTTCAAAACTTCAATGTTTATTCATTGTGAAAATATGTTCTATATCTTTATTTTTCTAAGTATACTTATAATTTTTTTTATAAACTGTATTAAGTCGTTTTCTGATAAATCAAACATCATCCCTGATGTTTGATATTCGACCTCTTTGACATCTGTGCGCATTTATTCGTTAGTGATACACAATACAATAACAATTAATTTTCGTACAACTCCTGCGGAAATTCGTCCACATAATTCAAATAACTAGTACGATCACATTTTTTCCTCATTTTTTTCCGTAGAATTACCCCTTGACTGGTTGTACTATGATTTTATACCCACCTTGTATATTAGTAATTTTCATTTAATAACTTATAAATTCTCTTCACAATATTTCAATGTTTCATGAACTGTTCGTTCAGTTTTTTCCAAGATTAAAATTCACATAAATAAAGTCATGGATACGGTCATCATTCGTAATATGCTCGTAATTCACTACTTCCCAACTAATTGAATACAAAATTCATCTTTCATGGAATGATTACTTATTTTGTCTCGTCAAATAAATAATTTAAGTAAACGGACGAATGTCCAGAAACAATAAGAACTACAACAGGTTTATATCGAAAAAGCTATGTATTATCTCGAGCATTATCATTCTCATAGAAGCTGCACTCGTAAATGTATACAATAATACGAGACATTATAGGAATTTTTCCGAATGCAAAGGGAACAAGCAATCTTCGTGGAAGCAGCGAGTAGAGGGTTTGCCTCGAGTGCAAGCCGATTCGTTTGCAAGGATCTCACAGGGGCCCCGAAGTACGCACCAATCCGAACTGTAATTTCATGGTTCGAACTCCGTGGAAAATAGAACAGCAAAAAGCTTTGTTCGTGCATTAGGTGAATTACACCGTAAGGGAGAGGGGGGGAGACTGCTCGAAACGAACTGCTCGAAATTACAGATCGAACGTTTGTCTGGAAAATAAGTAGGATCGATTCGAATATGTGCGATCGACGAGCAGTTACGCGCTGGTACGGCCATGCACACCATTTCACACGGCGGGAGTCTCTGGTTTGCACTGATTCGACAATTCACTGCTCCCAACCACACATAAATTTGACCTGGCTCAAAGAGGATAGAAATAATATTACTGTTTATGAAATGCGAGACGGTAATACCCGATATACAACCCTATTTCATATATTCTATCCTCTTGAGCATATCTATCAGCTAGTCCTGTAAGCTATAGCGTGTCTTGTTTTACTTTAATAAATCAGGGACGCTTGTATATCGATACTGTTTAGCAATTTTTTATGTAATTATGTTTGTCATGCTATATGGGGGGAATATCGATGATATTTATTTATAATATTGGGTATCGGGTGGTGATAGATCGATAGAGGTTAGGTAGAATTTGTAAGATAGTTCAGTTTAGGTAGAGCTTCAAGGTAGTAGAGGTTAGGTAGGGTTTTTAAGGTAGTGGAGGTTAGACAGAGAATATAAAATAGTAGAGGTCAAATAGAATTTATAAACAAATAGAGGTTATAAGAGGTTATAAACTTATAAATAGTAGAGGTTAGGTAGAGGTAGAACTTATAATGTTAACAAGACCACTGTGATTTAACTTTCTTTACATTTTCATGTTCACATATACATATTATGCATGCACTTACTACTGAATAAGGAATATTTTAAAATTCAGTAGTATATTTATCACTTTACATCAATCTCCAATTATATTAATGTTATTTTGAGATCGACTTTTTTAATGAAATGGGCTGCTGTATTTTTACACTTTTTTGTGTAAAGGAGAATTCAACGATGCATTAGAATGCGATCCTGACGCGACTCGCGCTAGCAAATTGTATAGTATTGAGCGACGAGTGTTATTTCACGCGCTGGCTGACTTGAACATCTGTTTCTACTTTCGCAGTAAAACATTTCTCCGCTCCTTTTTACGTAGGCACTCAAAAGAATTTCCAATCCTCAAATAACTAGTAAATCTTTTCCCATTTGCGAATGATTACATAAATCTTTTGAAACTACTTTTGTACAAATTTTCACGTAAAAATTGAATTTCAGAGAGAAATTCACAGGATGGTGATTTTTATAGAATTTTTATCGATATTAAAGAAAAACAAATTTCCTAAATTTTCCTGTTCTCAGGTTCAAAAATAATTGTTTATATAATTTTTTGTTAACCGTCTTCTTTCTTAATAAGTTCGGTGTAAGTAGAAATGTCACGTATGTGATCAGACACGTACAGACTAATAGGAATGACTGGATTTAATGTTAAATTTTAAATTTAGTAATAAACTATTTTAACACTTTCAGCCGTATTGTTTATCATATTCAACACAGTATTGCAATGTAAATAAAAACTATGCAGCAGTAAAAAATCTCAGTTTTTATCTTGCCAGTCTTAGATGTTACATTAAGTAACTCTATTCAAGTCCTATTGTGACCAGAGAACAAACAGTACTATGCCTTGATTTATTCTACAGAATTTATTGTACGGAATGCATAATTTAGTGTACGGAACAATAATGCAATATTCCGTTGGCGATGAAACTTATCGTGGTATTCAAGATTTGAATTTCGCACGAAAAAGGTTTTATTGTTTGTTTCCTGTTATCTGAAAGGAATAATGCGATTTTAGTTTCTAGCACAAAGTCAGGCCATAACGGTGGAAATTTACAATCAACAGTTGGGGAGATTACACGCAGCATTAATTCAGAAATGTCCAACTTTAATGAATCAGAAAGGAGTCCTCCTCCGTTGCGACAATTCTCGACCACACACGGCGAAAACAACGCGGAAAACATTACGCCGTATAATTGGGGATTCCTACTTCAGCCGCCATTTTCCTAACCTGCATGCTTTGTAAATGTTTTACTTGCTGGCGATTATTACACAGTTTTTTAAACCCTTAGATATCTAGTTTAAAGAATAATTTGTAGAAACTAGTTATTTAAACTTTAAGTCACACCTTTTTGGTAGGTATTCAATTATTTATTTCATAGAATTTCTTAATTTCTGAAAATCACTAGAAAGTACTAAAATGTTAAGAGAGAAACAATATGGCCGTCCATAATGCACGATACACTTCAATATTTAGATTATTGTACCAAGAAAAATAATTCATTTGAAAATAATAATAAATTCAACTAATCTACATGTGTATGTAATAAATCAATCTTTCCTTGAATTTATATGTATTTTTGAAATCACTGTCTGATCATTTTATCCTAAATACCGAATCAAAACCTCTTATTTGATATAAAACCTTGGAATACTTTCATCGAAAATAAAGCACTCAATTTGCACAGCGCAGTGAATGTAACAGAAAATATTAAAAAAAAAATATTGTTGAACCAAAATTTTTCACAGAAGGTAGTTTCATTTATCCAATCTCAGGTGAAATATTTTTAAAAATGACACGATACCGCGCAAACACCGTTTTATTCATTTTATTTGCTTTTGAACAAAGAATTACCTCGTTTCCGATTTCGCTGTCATTTTTGTCACCCTCGGTATTTTGCTTTTTGAATAGAGGCAAACGCCTGTCGCGATTTATTGGTTCGAGGGTTGTTCGTACCTTCCGCAGGTGAAATCTAATTGGGAAAGTATTGCGTGCATGAGACCCCCTCGATGTCGGTGTACGAGTTCGTGTTACATGAAATTCGTGCCGTCGCGTGAAGGCTTTAACTGACTTTTAACGCGCCTCGAAACGTTGATTTTCTAGCACCTATTCTTTTTCCTTTTTCCTCTAATGCTCGCTCCGGATTGCACGCCATGTCGTGTTCCACGTTTCCTGCTGTTTATACAGGATATGAAAGAAGCAAAAACACAGACTTCACAGGGTGGACAGCATTTGCTAAATAAACTAGAAATACTTGGTAAATTTAGACCGAAATTTTAGTCCTCCTCAAAGTTTTTCTAATCTCTTTTTCTATGTTTGATTCAAAGTAAATGAAATTGCATTTGCTGTTATTCTTGATGAAAAATTTGAAAAAAATATTTTATCATAATAATATATTAAAGAGTTCTTCATGACATTATATTTTATGTTCCCTGTTATTTTATAAATTTATTTCATTTGAGCTTACAAAATGTTATTATTTTAGTATGATGGACATAGATCATTTCACCTAATTTTTATTAATGAATAATTGATTTACTCCCTCACAGTAGTAAATAAGTCCTAACCTATAAATTTGAATCTATAACAATTGAGTATTAAAATAAGTAAGCTAAATTACTCGATTTAATAATATAGTCTTTTATTTTGACATGCATAATAAATTCCAGAATTAATAAGATGTGCAGACGAATATCATTGAGGACTTTTCGTCTGATTAATCAGAATTTCTTCCGGATCACCCAGTTGGAGCAGCGGTACATTTTGCTCGGTCAGCAATGTTTGTGCACGCTTTTAGCAAATTAGAATGCGCGGCACAGAACTTTGAGTGTTTCACTGAATATTGACTGAATTCGTGTCAGCGTAAGATCTGCTATTTTCAGTGTTTTCGGAGCAGGTACTGATCTGACATCGGTAGTCACTTCTCGATCTAGGACAAGTTCTGATAAAAAATCACGCGAATTAATCGTGTTGTACATAATTGCATTCTTTCTGCGCATTTTTACTTTAATTATTAATTTATTTTGCTCAGTTGTCCTTTTGACGAAACTGATGTTTAAATGATTTTGTTAATTTTTTTAAAAGTTGGACTCACAAAAGATCTTTTCGTTATAAGATCGCTAATATAACCATCGTATCTTCCAATTATTTTTCTACTTTTTATATTCAAAGCAATGAGCTTACAGCGAAAAGCTCCTGAGTCCAAGTGAATTTTTCGGTATGAAAATGATGTTACCTTCTAACGTCAAATGCATATTAAAATTCATTAAAAATTATGAAATAACTAACTTTCCAAGGCATATGATTTTGTAAATTACGATAGGACATCCTGCATATTCATTGAAATAATAAATAAATAAATCAGTTAAAGTAAAATTTTAAATCTGAATTTCACTGTGAATCGAATACAATGTATAAATTCAAATATCAAATTTCATTGTAAATAGCCATCGAAGATACACTTCATAAATAATTATCTGATTGACTAATTAATGTTAAAACGCTTCCGTTTGCACGTAATTTTCGCTTAAAAATAGCGAAATATGGGGAACACATAGGGCACACATATGACGACAGATAGTTCGTCGAGAATATGAATATAATAAAATGGAATATGAATGGTACTAACTAACTTCCACGTTTGACGAAACTTGGGGGAATATAATTCGGGAGACTCACTTCTGGGTCTCTCAGTTCTACGTGATTGCACGTCAGATGCGAATGTAAAACGCGATTCGCAACTGGCCGCTTCGAAACTTTTAATAAGTCCAAAATTTTAGGGCCGTTCCCAGCTCGAAATATCCTGGTTATAATTTTCTAGGAAATATTCACCGAATTACTTTAAAGTTTTTTCCCCACCGTAACTAATTAATTAAACAGCTAATTCGACGGCTCTCGAATTTTACCTCTCTCCATTCTCAAGATTTGCATACGTTCTGGACCAGATTAGTTCTTAGTTTAAGTTTTGTTGGAGGTTAGGTTAAAATAGCGCCCCCTAGTTTCAGGAACAGGGAGTTAATTGTTCTGGCGTTGAAATGAAACTTATGAAACGAAAAATGCAAGAACTGTGAGTAGAGATAAAGAAGATTAAATTTAAAAAAAAAACTTAATAAATGGAAAGGTTAGCACAACCTCATTTTAAAATTCAAGTAGTAGTTTGTATTTATTCACAAGCGGGATGTAAAATTAGTAGAAAGGCGTACTTACGACCACTTTGGCACCCAATTCCCCGAAAACAGCAATCGGCGGCATCTCTTTAGGGACGTATCGAAAAAATTCAGAACCCTTGTACCATTTCACTGTGTATAAAGTGTCTGATTGTAGATCGTATCTGCAGCTCATATTGACGGTGGTGCCAGCTGCTACGGCCAATGGAATATCGATGGATACATTGCTAAGTCCACGAACGCCTGAAAATAGAACAGTATGACTTTCCTGGCAACCGTTGGATTAGCACGTTCGACGCGCCAAACTTATTTCGTTTATTTTTCCGCGCGAAAACTTCCATTAAAGTGAACATATAACGATACCTGGGAGGTATATTTTATTGGTATAATGCCACTTTAAGTTGATTCGTATTGGAACATTAATACCACGGGTTTTTCTTGATAAAGGAAAGATTCCAGATAAAAGGCTCCGAACATATACAGGGTATTCCATTTTAATTAGTAAATAAATCTTGAAAAAATTACAAATTGTGGGGAAGAGATGATAGATTATTTTATTAAACACACAGTGTGTAGAATAATTATTTTATTTTATATGTTAATATTGTAATTATAGTACTAGTATGCAGATTTTCCTCATTATAAATGCATCGTTCTATTTATTGTTTCCTTGATATGATCTCTCTCATTTTCCTTCATTCTCATCTTTAATAAGATATAATCGACCAAATTACCAATATTAGAGTGCTTACGCATTAATTTATTCTCGTCTAATACTGAGCTTACAGTGAATAAGTGCTGCATATATTATTATACGCACACATTTTTGTTGCCCTTACAAGAAACGTATAATTTCCTCAATATTTAGCTCATATTAATTGACATTAAACAATATAAAGTGAGCCTGAAATACATGCGGGCTTTGATCAGCAGCCGAGACAGCGGGAAAATCGCAGAAAATCGATAGCTAGATGCTATGAATCTCAGACAGGAAGTAAGTTTTTTAGAATCCTGTTCTTCTTCGTGCAAGCGAGTTAAACAGCAAGTACTTATTCCATGATAACTTAAATGGACAAGTGCTTTAAAAGTTTCTGCGTAAACTTGCAGACGTCAGCATTAACGCTGGCTGCCCCCGGGAATACGTTCGCAAGAAGAGAATCGCGTAGAGGGACAGCAAAAGTTCCTGGCATCGGCGTTGACTTTTAAACATCTCCGTGGGGAATTATGCGGTTTACCTTCTTTTCTAGGCTTAATAGCGTATACTTTCAACTTTTCCCCATGTAATATACATACAGAAGATTAACAGGGGAGCTTCTCTGCCGTGCTAAATTCCAATCGCGGGAAAGTTTCGTTCACGCGAGAGCCTGATTAGCACGTTTGTTCTTAACTAGGCAAATTGAGGTCCACCTCCTTGCCGAACAATTACTTCCAGAGAAAATGCAAAACATTGCTTCTTGTAATACAAGGTATCCTGCTCGTGAGAGTTTTGGTGGATAATTTCAAAACTTTCTATTGTCAATCTTTGCCAAATTTCATAAATTTATTAATAGGAAAACATTCTAGTGATCAGGAAAGAAGCTTTACGATATATGTACGTAGTGCAATCTATCCTAGCAAAAATATAATATGTGTGATAATATGTGTGATATAATATGTGTGATATTGTTAATAAAGAATTTTTATATGTTGAAAAGGTATTGAAAATGCTAGGTGCTTATTTGAATAAATTCTCTGAAGAATAATGTCGTAATGCACTGAACATTATGTTACTCAAAGATAGATATTAGCTATTTTCACGTGAAACTGGCTGACGTAACATGGACAGCAAAGAAGCAAAGAAAATTCAGGATAACCTGATTCCGGTGTCAAAGAAAGCAAAAAGTATGGAAACCTCTAAAAAAGGGGAAGTTCTCGATTAAGGTATTACGGAATTTCACGTGGCAATTAACTTGCAATCGAATTAAAAAGTTCTGGACCACCATGGAACATTTTTCCTCTTTCTTACGGTTCATTAATATCACTTAATTTCATTAAATACCAGTTAACTGAGAGAATTCTGCACTTTGACCTATATCATGAACTAACCTATTCTATTACCTTTCACAATCGATAATAAATTGAATATTCTCAAAAATGTATCGCCAATGATAAAAATCAAATTCTACTAAAAAATATGGCAAAAAATATGGCACGTGAGGCTGCCAGGGCCTTTTCAAGCGTATAATTTTTAAGAAATAAAAAAATAATAAACGTGGATGACAACCGCCATTTTCATGTCTGTACCACGGGTTGCGGTCGACAGGTGCTCAAAGGCTGTATTTTTACAGTCACATAACTCATAATTGAAAAATAAATCGAAATCAAAAACGTGTTCGCTAGTCCTTTGACTGCAATGCGTTTCGAATGGAAATTCACTACTGTATATGATTTTTTTGGCGGTTTCACGTTTATCAATGCTACAAGAGTCACAGATCAGTAAATATAAAAGAAAGTTGACATCTAGGGATACACATATTATATATAGACGATATTTGTAAAGATGTCTATATATCGCACATGTACTTGAAAAGTAACACTACTCAAAAAATGTAATGTTTAAATTACAGCTACAAATCAGTTTCATAAATGCACCTCTATTTATCATAAAAAGTTTACCAGTTGAAAATAAAAATTATAAAATTTGTTCAAAGAACTTTTCAAATATATATTACGAATTATTGAAATAGTAACAAGAAAATCATTCAATATGTGTAACACATAACTAGTTTTTAGACTAATTATTCATGTAAAATTACTTTCATTAAGTAAAACTACTCTTTATGTCAATATTATGTATTTACTAAATAATTTCCTCCTAAATCCATAAATAGTTATTTGCTTCCCCTGAGACACATACTTTTGAGTTATGTCACTTTTATAATACATGTGCGACATCTATGTGTTTCTCTTTAAACTTTAAATGGTTTTTTCTATTTTTTCATTTTTGTTAACTAACATTTTCTTATGTTCTTATTCTATTTCCTTGTAATACCGAATCACTTTGCGCTCCCATGCCACGTGACGCACTTACAGTTGTTATACTGATATCAGAATGAATATGCAACGCGAACGCCTATGGTGATGTTTGTTTAGTTTCAACAGTGAAGAGACGTGGCAAACTCTCTGGCTCCAGTTATCGCCGACGGCCTGAAAAGTTTGCCTCGTCTCCCCGACGTTTCGGCTTAAGGGGATGGAAAATCTGTCGCGGATTTAAACATCCGGTGAGCAGATTTGCGCAAACACAGCGCCATCTACGTGAGTGGCATTCGCTATTCCGGACTAGCGTTCCAGTTTCGTCATTAATTAAGCATTTTTCACGAGGGCGCGTAGCTGTTTAATTATTTCCCAGAAGCGTATGGGGCGCTTTCGCCACGTATAGTGTAATTAATCTTTAATTGATCCAGCGGCATGCTCCTGCGCCAGATTAGGAAGCCAAATATGCGGCCAGGTGCGAACTTAAGTGTTCGGTGGGACGGGCGGAAAAAACACCAGGCGTGTTCAATTAACGAAGGTTGAACAACCGATTAATCTTTTGGTTTCCTATTTGGTTTGCTACGGGCTGCTTAATAGTTTTCTATACGCTCTTGCTATGCAGATAAACATAATTAGGAGTTACTGTTTAACAAATGAGGTACAGGCGTGAAACCTAACCTCTAATTATATAGTTTCATGTCATGCACAGCTTGATTTAAAAAACAAGAATATGTTACAAAATTTTTCCTCTAATAGATGATACTTTTAATTGGGATATTTTTAATTTTTATTATTTATTATTCAAGTGTTCTTATTCACTTGTTGAGCTTGGTAATCTTCAAAATAGCATAATTCAGATGATACACAATATTATTTGCACATTAATTATCGCTGAATTAAAAATAATACCTTTAAAAGTTCTCGTTAACTTTCATTGACATTCTATTGAAAATTACCTGCAGAAAAATATAAAATAAAATTCGAAAATTTGAAGTTCATTGTTATTTACAGCTCGCTGGAAAGTTATTGTAGTTAATAGGATTATAATACATTCAAGCGGACGTAATCGTTGGTAATCGTACTGTAAATTATTTATAATGAAGTTGTACAATTAAAGCGGCAGCGTTGGTACATTAAGCAACAAAGTGTTTAACTAATAAAAGCCACAGGCAACTGCTCCCTTTTTATTTCGCAACGGTATAATCTGGGGATGTAATGGTACGTCAAATGTACAGTTCCAGGTACAAAGTGTAATTAACTGACTATTGCTGTTCTGCTACAATTTCCCACCTGCTGCTTATTGCAGTGCACACCTTTTTAGGTAATTAAATGTTGCCGCAAATGTATCCGGCCTGGCTAAGGACATTGCGCCGTGCGAACCTCCATCTTTCCCTTCTAGGTTGTTAGTGCCTATTACTAGCTAAAATTTTCATAATAATCTGTTAATTAATAGAACCGGCCATTGTGAAAATTTCCTTGCGCCGACGCGTGGACTTTCTTGAGCAATCTCGTAAATAGCAGCATGTAAGTATTATAGGTTCTACATACAGTGTCAAATTAGTATCTCTTGTTCCCTCCTTGTCCACGTTTTTGTTGTCATTTTTGCTGCTTCTACAATATGTTTAAGGAAAACAATAGAGTTGCTATTAACCCTCGATTTGTACATGGGCTTGAAAACAATAATGTGAGATTTACTGAGCATTACGTTAGAAAAACAATGTGAAATTGTATTTCAATAGTACGACAATTTCAAATTAGGTACTAAAACTTGAAAAATAATATTGATATATAATAAATTTCATATGCGTTTGAATGTACTCTGCTCTGCGCAAGAGATGATCCCTGAAAGGTATGCAGGTCTAATTGGTCATCTACAATGTAGATTGGGGGACCTCTTGCCTCTGAACCTTTTCGGGGATCATCTCCTGAGAGGAACACAGTACTATTCCTACCATGGCTGCCCGCAGCATGTGCGGGCTATGGTCAACATCCGAGGCACATAAGCTAGTACTCTATAGATATTGTATAGATTAAGATATTAAGATGAACTTTTGATAAAGAACAGAATATTTTTAAATTTGTTTGTTTATGTATTGATTTTGGATAAAATATTGCTCCTCATGTTTTTAACGTAATAATTTAATATTAATATTATTATCATTTAAAATGTACATACGATGTTAATAATTGTAATATGTCATATACTGACAAAAATTTAGTGTTACCACAGTTATTGATAATAATAAAGCAACATTTTTTACATAAATAAAATTAATTATTGTTTTCTATTTACAAAAACAGTTATACGTGTGTTTAGTTTAGATAACTTGTTTAGATAAGGGAGTAAGAAACAGATGTGAAATATTGCTTTCAATTAAACTAACTAATGAACTTCAAACAGAAGCTTCAAATATTGTTCTTATTATACCTATAATTGCTATTCTTAAACGTAAATGACTCTATCATTTAATTTTCCTACCAAAATTCCAGGATTATTAGCTAGACCGGAAAGGAAAAATAAGATTATTTGCATCGTACACAAACACGTCTAATCACTATGAGCTATTAAACTTATTGTTAGTGACATCATTACAGAATCAGTGTGTAATTAGAGTTACTAATTGGATATCTGCTCTGCAAATTTTCAATATCAAGATACACATACACGTAATCAGTTATTTGATCTGACTATCGGTGAACGTGCTCGCATATTAGCACAAGAGGCTTTAAATACCATAAACCAGCTTAATTTGCATTTTCACCCCGGAATATTAATAGCTCCTGTATCTTTAATTAATAGAACATCTGCACTTTCACTTAGCTAAGTAAAAAACAATCTAAATAAAAAATTATGGAAATGAGATAGAGCATTATTGCTAATTGGATTTTCAGGTTAGAAAATGGCATTAATAAAATTTAGTGATTGATATATTAATTACAACAAGTGTCTAAATTAAATTAAATAGTTTCTCTTGAATCATACTGCTTTTATTAGCTGTAGTATTACGACGTAACAAATAATGAACTTATATGTAAAATGAGAACTGTGCTTTTGAGGTTAACTCAGTATTACCTCAATAATTCTCATTTATTTTATTAGAAATACTGATACAAAACAAATGAAGAAAAGGAAAGTGAAATAGAGACAATCTTATACGCAACAAACTAACGGCTACATAATAGAAAATAGAGACACCTAAAATGTCGTCGAGCTAGTAACGACCAATTTCCCAACGAGTAAAATAATTTCACAATATTATAAAGTCCCAAAAAGATACAACAGATAGTACATTTCCAGACGATTTCAAAGACAATTTTCACAACTGAATGGTAATTAAACAGAAAATGTAATTATCCACAGAATTCAGTGTAATTATAGAAATTCCATCCTCCAAGACTCAAATAACAGAATGTATCACATCTAATCCCATTGGGCTGTGTTCAGCGTTGGTCTACGTAACCCGACGAAGAACACAGCAATGTGGTGGTGAAGGAGAACGATTTCAGGATCTGGCCCTACTCGCCCTATTATTCCAACGATAATTTAAGGGCAACTGGTTGATGTATAGGTAGCGAGTTTACGCGACGCCATTGTCTGGGACTACTGTTATTTATGGGAAGGTTTCGCCTTCCAAAAACGGAAGGCGCGTGTTTCGTAAACCGTCGTGCGAATTACAATCACGTCAGGGCGGTAATTAAAGATTAGCGAGGGTGATTAGCGATAGACCCTCATTTGAATCTCACTGGGTCGAATCGGTGTGGGGGTGTAGACGCCCCTAAAGGTGTCTTGGACAAAATGACAGATCAAACTTGCTGGGGGTCTACGTAGAATTTCGCGCGTCTACTAATTTGCATACCCTTGTTGCTTCGTACGTATAAATATGAACATTTGCATAATTGGAAGGAAAGTACGCGTGAGTCACGTTACTTCAGACCTCAACAGGTGCTGTGTATAAATTAACACGCTTGGAGGTGACAATTGTCAGTTTCCTTCAATTTTTTAAGTTTTAGTTTAAGTTTAAGTTGAAGTTAAATAAATTGTGGTATTTTATTTAAATAGAATTACTGATGTGCATATTTTTAACATTTTTAGTTGACTACAGTTAAACTGTCTGTTCTTGGCGAGATGGTATATGTATAAAACGTTTCAATAATGTTCTTATAAGAAATCTTCTTTGGATAGGAAGGGCAAGTTTGAACAAGGAATCCCTTTTAAAATGAAAATTCTTTCCTGGAAGAGAAGCTATATATTAAAATTTCTAAAATATCTATTAACCTGAATACTTAAAAATATCCAAAATCCCAGCTTACTTAAAAATTTTCAAAAATTTCTTCAGATCTCAATGATAAAAAGTCTCTTATAACCAGAATCATTTAAGAATTTCTAACTGAAATGAAACTTTCTCACTTACTCCCTCAATTTTCTTTTTCCCGTCATCAACTTTACAAGAATTAATCATACTGCAACTTTCGACCTAAAAATTGTTCAAAGGGATCAGAACTTTCGAAAAATATGCATATCGAATTACGAGACTATCACCGTGTGCTGTTTTGTCAATTAAATTTTCATGTTAATACACAACGAAAGGATATTCAATCACGCAAAGTTTGCTGAAAAAAGGTAAAGGTACCCATAAAACTTTATCAGCCGAGTTAATGAAATCGTGTTCCAACATTTGCCTTTGCCACGATTAAAACGTTCTCGCTGTAAAATCAATTTGGGATATTAAAATTCAATTTGCATCGTCCGAGAGATTAACCTACCACTTATTAATGTCAATAATTGCAACAGTTGCCTCAGCTGAGCTTCTAGGCACGCGCAGGCGCGCTGGGAGCCATTTTGTGGTGCACCTGAAACGAAATGGCGGCCGCTTGGATGGGAAGCTCTCTTTAAGTAAGCGACAGTGCTCGTGGAATCTTAATCGGGTCTTAATTACTTATATATTTTCGCGATTTGTGTGGTGGTGGTGGGCCCCTTCTTAAAAGTATTCCGGAGCATTATGCATATCCTTGGCAGGATCCCCTACGGCCGCGAAAAACGGAAAAGCCAAAGGCGTAAAGAGCTTGTACTTTGAAATGAGATCCCTTTCTTTCTTCAGAGCTCAACCAAATGAAACCTCATCCCTGATGCACCGTCGGTTGTGGCGTCTTTTATTGTTTCGCGAAAGACGAGAGGGAAGGAGGAGGCGGAGGAAAAAAAAAGAGGAAAGTCTTTGAAAATATTTGTTGCGAAGGAGAGGAAAAGAGAGACCGCCAAACAGTTCACGGTTTGTTTCAGCGTCAGAAGAACGGTAGAGTCGCGGACTGATTTCATTTTATTAAAGTCTGCTCCTTCGGCTGTGTCGGGTGTCGATGCTTTTCATCTTAAAACTGGTTTTAATTAGTTTAAAGGAAGGGTGAAGGCAGAAAGTAGACTGAATGTGATCTCCGCTTTCGCAGTCGCTGTTATTCTTTGTGCTGTGTATTTATTTTTTCAATTTTTCACTAATTGGGTCTCATTTATTGGTAGGTAAAAATAATTTGATGACTAATGAGAGGAAGTCACAGATGGAAATTATTTTTGCTATAGAGTGGCAAATTAAATACAAGAAATAATTTTTTATCATTAATTTATAATATTTATAAGGTGAATTGAACTGATAATTGCTACTAACATTTAATTTGAAAACACTGCTACAATGATTTTTTATTTAAACAATACTCTGTTTTTGGTTTGTCAATGCAAATACATCTTTTTATGTAATTGCCCGTTTTTTATGTTTTTTTAAAACAATGCGATAGATCTTTCAAATGTTACTTAATTATGTCTCAATTCAGAATTTGAACCATTTATTGTGTTCTATAGACAAAAGTTAATTGTACATAAAATTAAATGATTGTTATAATTAATTAATACTCCACGACAAATGAAATCACATTCAACGATACTCTACAATACCAATTTTCATTGAAATTTTATCGTAAAGCAGCATGTTGAGCATACTATGCTATATTATAACTTATTGATTCTCAATTAATTGTTTAATCCATTGTTTACATTCATTGTTAGCTTATCATATACTGTTCCTCTGTAATTTGCTCGATCCATTGTAGTATCATCAAATCAAACTTTTATATTGCACATTTAGCGTGCTTTCTCCCTATAAAATCCCAATAAAGGTAGCAATGGATGTTATCGTTGAATCTATTTTTATTTTCTCTTGTACGTTATCGTAGTGTGTATTTTTATTTTCTTTCATACTTTATCGTTGGCTTTATTTTTATGTTCTACGCGATACTAAAAATATAAAAATTATGACTTCATTCAAAAAAGTTTGAAAATGCTTCCTTCGAGCAGAAAAACAGTTATGATTTCTATTATTATATTACTGTTGGAAGGTGAAACAATTATTTATAAGATTATAACATCATTAATAATTATTGATTAATAAATTAAAAGTATTATAGAAATAAAGAAGTAACAGTAACTTTCATCTACATAGTGTGAAAAAATTCCCCAAAATAGTTCAGTACCACCAACACGATAAATCTGCAAATTGACTAATGAAACGAATTTCATAGTTCCATAAGAAGCACCGTATCCCCCATTCTCAGTCAATGGCGTAAGAAAGTTCCCCTGAGTATCAGTAGCACCAACACAACAAGTAAAACATAGCAATTAATTAATTTTCTTTTGCCGTGTAAAAACAACATCGATAATAAACCGTTTCCGACAGACAACTGTAAATATTACAACATTATCGACCACTAGTATCCATTTAATAATAATAACACGGCGTGTACATAACGTAAAAGAACCCCGGAATCCCAATAACGCAGCGCCCTCGCTACTAATCCAGGAGAAACTAGACATTAATTCTGATGGGAGGAACATAGATTCGCCCTGAAAAGTAGCCACGGGACGGTACAACCTGATCTTTTAATCCGTCAGATGGAAGTGTTACGATCGACTGGTATCGCAACGTATGCGCCACGATTCCTCGGCCGTATTTAATTTCCAATGGAAATCGAGAATCCATGGGGCCAGAGGCGGTCTGGCTGGCGAGTTAATATTGCAAGGCTCTGTAAGCGCTCGTTGAATCTTTAAAGTTTCGAAACCGTGGCGGAGGACGAGCCGGCAATCGGATGCGGAAAAAAGAGCCGAGCAGCCGAAAGTGATGGGAATTCCCGGAATGGTCTTGAACTTTTATACGATGCTCATAAAAAGTTTCATAATAAAATGTGCGCCGGTACCAAGGCTTCCCCCGTGCAAGTATTCAACGTCGCCTGGGCGCGTACGTATACTATCATGTGATCATTTCACGGTTTAATGTTACATTTCCACTTTGATCGATTCCTCTATTTCTGATTCCTGGAAGATGGTTCTTAGATGGATCTTGATCTGATCGACTCTTTGCTTGAGTCTTGGGGAGTGCTGAATCTTTTCCATACTGAAATTTGATGTTAGTATAACCTCTAAATGTGGTTTTTAAAAATTGTAAATCAAAATTAAAAAATGGTACTTTCAACTAATTTGCAATATTTTATAATATTTTTCATGGTTACATTATGCGAAAGATATAATAGAGAAATAATTCATTAACCGCGTCTAGTGTGTTTGTACATGGAAAAAAATTCTTCGGAAGACTCATTAAGTGAATGTAATTTAATCATGAAAATCAAACAAAAAATTCAGTCCGGAAGCAATATTCTTGAATAAGTAACAACGTGGATACTGTACACGCTAATTGTACAGATTTATTTTCGCGTGGTGGATACGCCGTCTGCAGACGGTAATTTCATCAGTATCACACTATTGTTCTTCTATCTCTGGAGGAAGTTTACTGCTTCGAGGGTCAAGCCACATTAATTGTTTCTAATAGCATTTTTTATCAAAGAACATACATGTTTGCTTTAAGGCCTATCATCATTTATGAGGCTTGTTGATTTTTAAATTTATCTGTTTACATTCCTGAATGTTCATCAGTAATTGGGGAAATGTTAAGCTATTCTATAAATATATTTGTAGACATCAATTTTTAGAAAAGTAAAATAACTTAGTTACGTTGGTATGATTGATTACTTGCCATGTTGGCATGCCATTCTAATCAATTTTCTTACTTTATACTTTATGCAATACAAACCCACATGACAGTTTGTCATTTTATTATTCACATTTGAAACATTCTTTTTAGTTACTGTAACTATTTAGTACCTTAGACCTAACCTTTTAGCTTAGAAATAATAATATAGTCAAAATGAAAGTACGTCCATGCTTAACCTAAAAATGCACAATAAAGTTGGTATAACATTGTTCATGTAACATGAAATCATGTGCATTTCAAACAAGCTATAGTTAAAGAGTAACTGAATTTACATATACATAAAGGAAATCCTCCGCATTTTTGAAATATTTCGACATAATGGCTAGGTGAACATTAATACGAAAGAATATGTGTACACCACAGCAAAGTTATCTTGTATAAATCCACGAATGCAAATAAGCTATGGAAGGATTTGCATTGGCTTTTACCGTCGAGGTATTCGAGTCACAAAAATCCACGAAGCCATAGCAGGTCGACACCCTCGATCCAAACACGACCAATGAGATCTATTCCAAAGGTGGATGGAGGTGGTTTTGCTACTGAGCCGGAAATAAATCAACTACGTGGAAAAACGGACGTGTATTACGGTTGCATTGCACGGAGTGCTTCATTGCAAAAGGGGACAGGAACTCGTTTCGTGAATATCAGGCGAAGAAACTTCTTTGATAACCTCACGGGACGTTTCTTTTTCCTATCCTTCATCCCTCTCTTCTATTCTCATCTCGCGTTATATTATCGCTTTTCCACGCAGCAGGAATAAAAGAAGTCAAAGAACACGTACACTATTGTACTGTATCTGATTTTATAGAGTGCTCCATGTAGCTATATTCACGACGTTTTGGAACAATTTTCTTTGTACCTATAATCAATCAACTACTAATTGGTATCAAATTATTAGGGTTATAATTTTTTTAATTTTATTTCTTTTATTAGAGTGGAAGACTTTTTTACACCATTTCTTACTTATATAATTAAAAATCGAATTTTTTAATTTAAATACTTCCCTAATTCGCATTTTTGTATAATTCCCTTAATAATATTATTGTAGTTTTTTGAAAATAAAAATTCTTTCTAAATTATCTATGCTACTTTTTTCTAACTCATGAAAGTAATATGACGACCATACTAGGCTCCATATTTCAGCCTGTACAGAGAAAGTCATGTTAAATTTAATACAAATTTGTCAATAAACTCTCACTTACTTCACAAACTTCTATAATTTAATTTCTCCGAAATTACGAATAAGTATACGCTCAAAGCCTTGTTTCTAAATTAAATCCACCTAACCCAGAAATACTTTTAAAAGTGTACAGAGCCTCTACCAATAGTATCCTTAAATAGCAATTAAGACCAGTGGGTATCCACTTAACGCGCGAGAAGTCCCTAGATATAGTTTTCTTCCTCCAAATTAAATAACTTTCGTGTACGCTGGGAAACAATCGAGAGCAAGTCAAACATGGCAAGAGGGCGGCAAACGTGCCACAATAGAGTTTCCAATTTCTTGTTGTCTTCTCCCGTATCAAACTGCTACCTACCCTTCGCCCAGGATTCAGTTGAAACCAGTGTCTGAGCGAGCTTAACTTTGAAAGTATGTGCAGGATGTTTGTATACGGTTATGATTTACCTGCCTCTTGGTATATACATATATATATACTTTCCACGAGAAGCAGCACCGCAGAGAAGCACTGAGTGGAAATGCCAAGAAGAAGGTAGCAGGTGAAATTTGTCGATTTTCAGTCGCTAGTGTGTGGGGAGGTTAGATTCGCCGATATATCGGCGCTGGTGTTGTGAATCGGTCTCGAAGCTTCCTCCCCAACACGTCTGCCTTGCGGCACTGTAATCCTTGAGGAAGTTCATGCTGGTCACATAGGGTGGATGCGATTCCAGTTTCAAACTGGCGATATTTTGAAAACTGTGATCCCTGATGCTTTGTGATTTAATGAAATTGACCAAGTTTTAGTGGCGAGATAATTCATACCGTATTGTGCTAGGTTATATGATAAGTTAGTTATAAAATACATTTTTTTGGTATTATATTTAGTACTGTGGTATAATGTTCGCTGTAAGTAATCTCGTCTTATCTAGTCACACACATTGTTAAGCTCAATTCATGCGCTAGTAGCTCATTTTTATCTCATCAGAAACGTGTGTAATGATGTACTATTCTACTGTATACATGTCATTCCAAGATGTAGTGACTCTAGTGACGAGCTTACATCGAATATACCCTACGTCTTCATACATCAGCTTAATTCGATTAGACATTTGACGTGGTTCCCATCGTCAGGTTGATCTAACGACAGTGCTCGTCTATTTCCTGGTCAGTAATATTATTTGCCATTTTCATATCAGTAACCGACAATGACGGATTACGTCGTCGACTTCGTGGCGCCATTAAAAGGAGATAAATTCACCCGTTTAATCATTCTCGGGTCTTTTATTCATGGAAACGTTGCTCGGCTGGCAGACCTCCCACATGCAAACGAATCATTATCTTAATGCGAATACATCTTTAACTGGTGACGATTGGCACAGCGCCGCAGTTTGGAACGAGTTTGCGGTTTAAGCCCGTTGGAAGTCTCAGTTCAACAACCACGAAGGTGGGAAGAATCGTAGAAAACATGAGAATATGAGTTCATTGTTGACTACGGAGGACGGTGAACGTGTAAGGGGATTGCACCTTATCCCCTCCAACGCTGTCAGTATAATGTACAGCTATTGTTGCTACGCCCGCTTCCTCATAACATCGTGTGTACATCAACGAGGATGCGCATATTTCTTTTTATTGCATTCCTTTTACGTGCTTTCTTACAAATAAGAGCCCCGCGTCGGACCACTGATGTCCCATAAGTATTTTCACCAGCATTGACATTGACTTTATTTCCGACTGGCGGGGATTCCTCTGCAGCTCTGCTAACAGGAAAACAGGGATCTTGTTGCTTTCTTTGACGTATCACTTATTTTAAAGGTTTTTCACGTGACTTTTATACTTTTTCTTTTAAAAGCGCTTTATTCTCTTAAAAGTGCTTTTGTTGAGAGAAAACACGTCGTATTATACTTAATTATACTTAATTATATACGTTTGCATTAAGTACCAGTTGTAAACGTTTTCACGTAGGTTATATATTTTTTCCATTAAATTCATTTAATAAGATATGTTGAAAGGAGGTACGCTATATTGCATTTAATTGAGGCTTGATCTGGCTTAAGTATCAGTTATTCTAAGCCACTTAATTCACTTTCACTTAGTTTGTATACTTTTTGTTTAAAATCCACTGGATTTGTTGGAGACAGTTATGCCATATTGCATTTAATTAAGGTTAGGTCTGGGTAGCTACAGGAATAACCCACAAAAACGTACGATATAATTCTAGAATAAAATCGAAATTTTTACTATTTCTTCATCTGTACCTGACACCTAGACTAACCCAAGTACATTTTTTCAAAATTAAGCCTTTTACATGATCTTATTGCTTTTTCTTCATTATATTAGAATAACAGGAATTTAGTTAAGTAATGTTATAAGTCAAGAAAATTTAATAGCATAAATCATTTCAAATATTATGTTAAGAAATGGGAAACATTTATTTTCTAGCTCTTTTGAAAAACAATAAAAAAGCCCTTGGGTCACGTTGGCTCTCAAATACAGAATTATTCCTTATTCCCACTATTACATCCAAAATATTTAAAACAATCCAGAAATATCATTTCCCAATATTTCGTGTCTCAAACATAAT
This sequence comes from Calliopsis andreniformis, assembly GCF_051401765.1. Lineage (NCBI taxonomy): Eukaryota > Metazoa > Arthropoda > Insecta > Hymenoptera > Andrenidae > Calliopsis > Calliopsis andreniformis. The sequence goes on along the minus strand of NC_135068.1, from coordinate 6,914,245 downwards.
AATTCATCCCCACGTTCGCTATTCGTTCTCCCATTCGCACGTCCAGGTTACCCGGCGTAGGAGACGAGAAAAAAAAATTGTCCTCGCTTCCCGATGTATTTTCTGGAATAAAAGTTCCACGGTTCGCGGCCGGAATCCGCTAACGCGAACCAGCAGAAAAATTACGAGGGCTGAATGGTCTGCGACGCGATTGATGTAGCTTCTTCTTTCGATCACCGCCGAGACTTAATGATTTTGTTCCACGTTCCATCGGCAGTTGTCCACGTTTTTCTGCGGCCTCGTGATATCCCATGTACCGATACGCAGCCAAGCTCCGCGTACGCTTACGCCTCTTCCTGTTGTTACGTTTCTTTGCACCTTTTATTTATCGCTTCGCGTAGCTCAAGCACTTACGGTTCATGCTCGAGACTTTCCGGAGTCTGTGTAATGAGTCGGCAACTCATCAACGCCCCCGCGAGCATTCGGATTCCGTTTACCCACGCTACTTGACGTAGTCGCGTCTGCATCGAAAGTGCATCCATTGTTCTGGGGACCGCGAAATGTGACCTCAGATCGGCCGATTTCACGCAAGTGCTCCTCATTTTCCGTTTTATCCGACCAATCTCCGCTTCTGTTCCCTGGAATACGGCATTTCAGACGGGGGGTGACGGTGGAGGAGGTTTAAACAGAATGGGAGGATTTACTTATGTTGCTCCTGCTTTAATGTGACGGAGAGATTATTTTAAGATTCTTTCGTTAATGGTACAAGGAAAGATTAAATCCAGTTTCGCTTTATGTTATTATATGAATAGTATGTGTCACTAATGAGGCAGCAAATACAGTAATTTCTTGATATTAGTTTAGTGAACCATTCAAACTTTTTCGACACTATTTTGTAGGTTAGTTTGTCCTCCTCTGGTTCTGCCTTTGGGAAGGCAAACTCAAATTGCTAGTGTGTTAATTGATTTAAGAAATCAGTTTCTTCGAGCTTTCTAAGTTTCTAAGTGATTCCAAGTTGGAAGCTTATGTCGAGGCCCTGTATGTGAAACTAACTGAAGTTTGGTCTATTTCACGTGGCAGAGGAGCGAACGGCGGCGCTGTAGTTCTGTGAATTGTGTTACTGCGCGCTATATCGCAGCATTACCTTTTATTTGATAGAATATGTTTGAGCGAGTTGTATTGGGGCGGCTAAACCTTAGAATTCACAACGGTTTCTTGAATAACGTTTTTCTGTTTGAGAATTTGCAGTATAGTTACAATTAACGTGGGAATAATTTGCAATGACATAAGCAGTAAACGTAGCACGCTATAGGAAACTAGCATTCCACCATCATGTAAAATAGTTCACACTCAATTTACTTGTTTTACATGTTCACAGGTCACAGCTTGCTTTATATTGGGCGGCACCTTATTTCTTAATTGTTTATATTTATATACTTTGTAATGTAAAGTTTAGAAATGAAATTTTTTCATTTTTTCATCACTACTGACTTTTAATTGCATCCATACTAAACGTTATTTATATGGAGATTTATTAGTATAAACACGTATCTCAGACGAAATAAAAGTATAATTCTCTTGTTCGATGCAACATAACTGTTCTTTTGTATAACTATAATACAGTTGTCATGGTTGGTATTTGAACCGAAACTCTTAAAATTAATGGCAAATGAATAACTGATCCTTAAGATATTCAGAGATAGTCATGCTCATAGGACGAGAAATGCGGATTAATTAATTTTTAAAACTTCACGGTTTAGTAAAAAAAATCCTCGGTCTCTTTTGATCTCTTTTGTTTGTAATTACTTATAAACGTTTATGTATTCAATTTAGTTAGGGTAAAATGGTTGCTAAAAAATACCTCAGTCTGCTAACACAGATGCGATAAAGTAAGGTCAGTCTCGGTTTACTATTTACAAGTGGAATCGTAGTTAGGAACTCATGAATTGTGCGAATCTGAACAATGTTCGTGTAAAAGAAGGAAATGGGTGGAGCTGCTTCATGGTTCAGAAGCATAAATGGAAATTTTGATTTTTGTGAAAACATTAACAGTTGCGTTTCTTAATTTTGCAAATTTAATGCTGCCACGCAAGGTTGGTAATTCCTGATTAGCTCAAACACTAAATATATCCTTCATATAAAATACAATAGTGAAATTTCAATTTCATTTAAAGGTTGAGAATATGATCTGATAAAACGAATGTCAAAAATGCTAAAAAATGTTCTTAAAACTGTTAGGATTTGGTTTATTCTAGTTTCTTACAAATAAAATTCCTAATGTGCTAATTTCAATGCCTTTGATTTCTAAATCTTAAAGGAAAGAACAATCATCCCAAGACAATCTTATCACTTATCCTTTTTATTTTCAAGTAGTATCAGTAGATTGCTGAAATCTTCCCAAGTAAAATGAGCTCGAACGACACAAATCGGGCAAGTTTAGGCAAGGTTAGGGTCTGAGTTACGCGTCGATTAGGTTTGAAATAGGTTATGTTTAAGTCTGAGTTAAATGAAGTGAAACGCGTCGATTTCTTCTGTGTTTATACTCATTTTACTCAGAAAAACTTCGTCATTCCACTGATGGTACTTCTGACTTAGTTAGACTTAAGCTAGACCTAACCTTAACCTAATCCTGTCTGGTTTTTATCATGATTTACCTCTGAATATTTCGCCAATTCATTGGTACTATTCCCAATAATAGAATGAATATTCTTCCTATACTATATGTGTACTGCTTGCTGTGTTCTTGTGTCTCCTCAGATATTGATACATGATATCATGTATTAACTTTATTATCATGGAAAGATGGAGTTCATAATTTCTCTTCATACGAAAATTTTGCCCTTTTTTGCACAAATTACATTCAATTATTTTTTAATTCTTTCCTCGTCTATTTCATTGCTTATAATATTTCACCTTTTTTTTGCCACCGATTTAATTGCACGGTACTGCTAAAACTGATGAAATGGCAGAAACAGTGAGAACGAAATATTACAGTAATTTCTGTCAATGATAATTCAAGACGTAATATAAATTCCACGAATTTAATTTCAGAAATAACGAAATTCAACGAGCTTGTGGCCAATGCTCGTCGAAATGTCACGTTCACTTTTTCACCGCGATGATTGCGTGGAATTTGGATTATCGTTAAGATTAGACAAAATGGCTTGCAGCACACGAAATGGGTTGCAAAGAAAGCGCTACGCAGCAAATACAAACAACGCAGATAGGCAACGAAAATACGATACGACGCGAATTCTGCAAAGCAATCGTAACTTGTCGAGAGAGAATTTAAATTGCTTTCGAACAGTCGGAATTACAAGGTGGCCTCAAATTGTCTCCTAGCAATTCACATCCGGTTTGCATGACAGAATTCATTTTGAAACCGCACAGTATCAAAGGACAAAATTGTATAGAGTTGTTGCTGTTAATTGCATCGAATTCACGCGCTCGTATTTCGGACAATATTTATTAATTTTCCATTTCCGGGAGAAGAAACACGCTTTCCTTTATGACATACATTCTTTACTTTATGACAGTTTCCATGTGGTGGCGAATAATTTTCATCGAAACAGGCAAATTACCTACTCGTAGAATTTATAGTACACTTATAAACTTGTATATGTGAAGTATGTGCATTTTAAGGGAGTGTATTAAATTGTTCAATAGATTGTTAAAAATGCAATAAAATGGCGGATGTCTTTTAATTTATTTTTGTCATAATGTGAGTGGACAATATCTACTGGATGCTTACAGAAGTATAAAAATGTTAAAAATGTGTATTTTATAGGTGTTTCATTGCTATAAAAAGGAAATGGAAACAATTACTGATCCTTAGAGGCATAGTATACCTATCTCCGTTTTGTGTTTAAGTGTTCCTCGATTAAAATAAGAATTATGAAATTAACTTTTAATCTCCGTTAAATTTGAAGTTCCAAGGATTAAATAAAGTTACTTTTTCAGCGAATTTTTCTAAAATTATTCTTTGAAAATGAATCTATGCTCACTACTTTTATTCAGAACAGAGATTGAACTTTCAATAAAAAACTCAAATTATTTCAACCAGTTCACACCGCGAGTTGAATGAAGCCATATTTCAAAGAAAATTCATTAAAATTAAGGAACACCTACGAGAATGATTTTCGATGTAGAATTTGCTTCATATAAAGGGGAGAATATAGTATCGCAACATAGATTCCTGTGAAATTATTATACGAAAGAATAAAACAATGCATCTCTGTTATGACAAACTATTTGTTTGACAAAGTAAATAAAATAGGTATATCTGTTATGAAATATTTTATAGGAATTTTCACAGAAGCTATGAAACATGAATTAAAATCTTTTCTCACTGTTTTAAATCTAGTGCAACACATAATTCTCGTAAAATAAGTTTGGATCGATTTATTTTTATTCCTTCAAATAGTAAAAAATATTTTTTCGTATGAAAATTTAGATACAGTTACTTCGAGTATTATAATATAAAGTTCAACGCGAAAAGTTGATCTGAAATAAATTCTCATGGAAAAAGCAATGATAATTAAAATTAGGGGTAATTTTGAAGTAAAATTGACTTGAACAGAGCACAGAGATTTATGGTATACATAAACGCAATCAAATGCATTTCAAGTGCATTATAAAATGCTCAAGCTGAAAATAAACAATTCTATTAAAAATCATAAAAACGTCATCACAACGAATGATTTCACAAATAACTCCCCTCGCAGTATTCGTGAACCCTCAAAAAGTCAACAATATCTTCAATAATCAAACAAATAATCGTATCAAAACAAACAAATAAATTCGAGACAAAAATTTGAAAAATTTCTCTCATCGAAAAAAACCCTGAAAAACTCGGTTATCACCGTTGCGAGCGTAGGTTTAATTAAAACGCGTGTTATTCGATTTTGCCACAGAGAGGCACGTTGTAACGAGAGGAAAAAAAAAAGGTCGAGGTGCAATGAAGTGATAGAATTCTAATTTGCCCGCTGGCGAGCAATTCGCGCGACAATTTCGCCGAGTTTCCTTGCAAAACCATCGGATCGTGTCTGACACGTTAAAAATTAATTTTGCGATAGCTGTTTGGCGGAGAGGGATGGGAGCGCGTCGCAGAGGCATGGCCCTAAAAATGGAGGACATCTTCTTGCATTCACAGCGCCCGCCCCACCTCCCTCTTCCAAACAGATTTAATTAAATTCCGTATCAGTGGCCACCGATTTCGATTATCGTGTACTCGGACGTGTTTGGTAACGCGAGCACGATGGAACAGTTTCCGGTTCGATTGTCACTGTAAGATGGCAAAAATGGAAACATCGCTCCGAGCGTAATAATTTCTCTGGACCTTCGCTCCCCTGGCACGGAACGTACATGATACGTGGAAAAATTAACGTTTTATCCCACAGGGAAATCGCATTGGAGATACTTCGACGGAATTGAAAGCTCTCGAGGAAACTCGACCAGGTTATTAGTTTCACTGCACTTGGACAACTGGGGACGTTCTTCTACAATTAATGCTACAGTCGTTATAGGGGCAACGCGGCAGTTTTTGTAGAGGTTGGTTTTGTTCGTTTAGGAGAATGGCTGAAGGAAAGTTGAATTTTAGGTAATGTTTTAAGTGCATCGTAAATGTGATAGATGAATTAAGAGGTTAGGTCCACCTAGCGGACTGCAGGGAACTTACAAATTCGAGAATTGGAAAAGAAACCTGTCAGTGGGAACGATGTCAAATGTTTTTTTGCTAAAAGATACATGGCTTAGCTATGTTATCTTAAATTTTCATTAAGAGATATTATTAACTGAAGGAGATATTGCTGTCGATATGAGACATGTTTTATTTACTGGTGGACATTCCCTAGTTCAATATTATTATTAAATAATAAATTTAGAAGTCCTTGACAATTTCACTTTTTAAGAGTTTGCTTCCAATTCTTTTATAATTAAACCAGAAAGTCGTCAAGGATTTCTAAAGTTTATTTATATTTTATATTTATTCGACTTTTTGCTGTCAGATGCATCATTCAGGCTAGGGAATGTTCACCAGGAAAAAGACACGTCTTCTACCAACGGCATTATCTTCTTTAGTTAATAATATTTTTTCATGAAAATTTAGGATAGTATGGCTAAAAGATGTATCTTATAGTGGAAAAATATTTGGCAAAATTTCTATGGGTAGTCTGTTTTACAAAAATTTTTGAACTTGTAAGTTTCATGTGGATCGATAGGGGAATGTAACTCCTTCATTGTAATTATTTTGGGGAGAATAGGGACACTGAAATATTTAACAATTCTTGACTGCAAGTATTTGAAAATTTGTATAATTAACAATTTGAAGATCTGAAAATTTAAAATTATTTAAAATTACGCTGAGAATATACAGAAAGATTAATACTTACAAATAATTATCTAACACTTTTATATTATAAATATTAAATAACTGAAGATTGATAGTCCACGAATTTCCTAATTTTAATCCAAAACACATTTTCTGTACCTATGACTCCCTTTCAGATAGCAAATATCCTTAATACGCCAGTAGCTCCATCTTACATTATCAATATCATATTACCTATTATACCAGTATATTACATATGAAAATCTCCGTGTATTAAGCCCAGTTTCCAACAAAAGAAACGAAACAAAATAACAAACATAAAATAAACATGCCCTGTGTTCATTTTCACAATAGTGACCATCCGCTCGTTAAAATTTTAATCTCAAGCTACCTGTCAATTATTTCTTTCCTCTGCATATTCATGAGGCTGAAACAAAATTTCTCTTCGCAAAAGATGATTATACACCGACCATTTTGAGTAGACGCGCAAACAATGAGGAGAAAGAATCATATTTCCATTCCTCGTGGGTTGGGGCGTTGGTCATGGGGTTGGAGAGAGGGTTAATTAAAGCCGACGATATTCGATTTGATCGTACGGGCGTATGCTCGAATCCGCGAGCGATTGTGGGTAAAAAGAAAAGAACAACAATGCATCGTGCTCTCTGACTGAGCAATTTTCCGTACGCGCGACCGACGGATAACGTTTAATTGCCAACGCGCGAAATTGGGACAACGCCGGTTGTCAGCTACGTCTCGTAACGCGATTGCTTTCGTTTCTCATCCCTCTTTATTTTGTCCCGCCACCTCTGGCCACCGTGTTTTTTAATTAAACGCGGCTCCCCCGATGTCGAGGGGTAATTTCGCGCGAAAATATAGGAAATCCCATGGTCACATCGCGTGGCACAGTCCTGTAAGTGTCTTCAGATCGTTTCACGTCTACGAATATCGCGCTCCCCACTCGTGCCGCTTTCAATGGGATGATGCAGGGCTGCATCCAATTATTGGAAAACGATAACTGTAGACAAAATGAAAAATTATGAGCGTTGCATTCGATTCCCTGACTGTTTTTATATTTTTTTGGGGAGGGGGGTTCTTCGATCTAGTGAATGTTTGAGGATATTTATTGCTGGAGGCAATAAATTTGTTGTTAATTAATATGTTCAGTAGTAATGAGGTTATTGGGTAGATCTTGACGAGCTGGCTTGTTCTTGTTCCTTCGTGGGTGAAATAGTCGTCATGTTTAGAAGATGTATAGGGTGGGCTACATAAAATATGAGTTAAGTGTTTTAGTATCGTTATGGTTAATCGGTCTTTCAGATGGGGTTGTGATGGGGTTTCTGGGATTTAATTACAGAGAATAATTTCCAACAGTTTGAAAAGAAATTTCAGAAATTTTCAGTTTGCTAATTTCTGTAGATAACTATGGATAATTTTTAGGGACATTATACAAAATGAGTTAGTACAATCACTATGGTTAAATATAGGAAGTGTCCCAGAACTGAGTATAAATGGAAGAGTGAAAAATGAGTTCAGAATATGAAATAAAATTGTTTGATATCGCCCTTAGTTTTCGAGAAAATTGCTTTGAAATGTCGAAGAAATCATAGACAGCCAGGCAATCCTGCTAAGGACACCTTCTCCTCTCATGCTTTTTCCCCCTCCATGTATGTTTGGCAGCAAACGCGTGGTGATGTGGAGGGGGAAAACGCGAGAAGTGTCCTTCACCGAATCTAATAGCTGTTTCCCACTTTAGGCACCTGAAGGGTCTACAGAATGGAGGGAATGCTTCTAGTTTACAGTAGGTACAGCCACTGGTCAGACTGTGCCTGTTCCTCTGAGATCACGTACACCTTCAAAAATTCTATTCTACACTTTCAACTCATTTCTTCATGAAAAATTGATTAAAGAAATGATTAAATGTTGAAACCAAAATTATAAGAAAAGCTAATAGTAGAGAAAAAGAACTTTATTTATTATGTACTATAGCCTGAGTAATTTAATGACATCACTATCCATATAACAATTTTTAGTTTCATTATTACAGACATAGTAATTACCTTTTTTCATTAATTTTATCTTATCTGCGAATGATATATAATTTAAAATTAGAATGCTATATCATATTCTACTCGTTAAAAAGTTTGAAACACTGCTCATTAAAAATTAGTTAGTTAAGCAAGGTTTTAATACTGCATTACTTTTTAGAAACATAAATCACTGTGAAATTCGTACCTCATTTCTCATTTATTTGATTCCTCCTATTTTTCGAAATAGTCGAACATTATCAACTTAGTATTATATTTCTATCAAGATGAAATAATAAATAATACAACTATTATTTGCTTAACCGTGGAGAAACGTCCAGTTAACAATGGCAAAGTTGAGTGCTATAACGACGCCAGACAAGGCAACAATGTTACACACGTATGCCCAGACTTCGCCAGGGGGAAAATTGTGAATAAACTTAATTTCAGGAAATGCAACTTTACGTTATCGTGCACGCGCTAACTATTCGTAAATGATACGAGAGCACCTAACTGTTCCACCGTTTGGCACGCCGTTAGCTTTCTTTGTGCACGTGTCGAAGCGTGTGTTAATTGTGCGAAACGTTCGTCCACTTCTGGCAAAGTAAATTCGCGAACTGTCGTCATTTTAAGGTATTCAGAAAATAGCCTGGTTAAACGTTCCGTCGACTATGTTAACGAACTTCATCAGCGGGAACCTCACGCAATATTTAATTGGCGATTATTCATTTGAACCGATACGTAAAGTTTTTTACTTTTTCGCAGATAATTACTGTTTAACTGTTGCAGGAATTTTTAATACATGGAAATGCAACTTGTTAGCAAATTTTTGTATTTTATAATTTGAAGAGCTTATTTTTATGATGTTTTAGATCCAATAAATGTGTAAATTTTTTTAATTGTATAATTTTAGAGTCACTACGTTGTATCGGTGGTATGAGATTGAGTTCATTGCACGTTTTATATTGTAGTTGTAGTTTTCTTATTGAGCATACGATTGTACATATAGTATTCTTTTTTGATTTCAATTAGACAGTACAGTGTCATAGTTTATTAAAAATATTCTAGAACATTTCATGTAAGGATATTACCTTATCACCTGATATATTAAAAAAGCCCTAGTTTGATCAACTATAGTAAAAATTCTGTCGAACTTATTGTTATTAACCTCATCATTGGCCTAAAAGTAATAGAAATCTTCTAAAGTGAAAAAATAAAATAAAACGAATTACTAAATAAAATCGCAATATATAACAAAAACGTCACCTTTAAGACCAACTATTCAAGACCAACCCACTTATCAGATTAGAACAACTGAATTAAGGTAAGTACCAAATAAAATAAAACAAACATCCTCAAACATCATCAAACATCTCCAAACACCCTCAAACCCCCTCAAACTTGGATAACAAACACTATTCCGAATTTTCTATAATTTTGATACTCTTTCAATTGACATCGTTTATGACGACTATTATCAATTTATTTTCCATTTCAGCCTTTCTGCCTACGCAGTCTGCCAGATAGAATAAACCAGGAAAACCAAAAAAATAGAAAAAGCTACACATTCATCATTTGCGCCTCTAGCATTCAGATCGTCAGTACACCCTTCAATTTCGTTTCGATAAATTTCGAGCTCCGGCGCGCATTTGATCACGCCTCGATATCCGAGGAGCGATATTATTCCCGTGGCGTTCATCGCGGGTTTCTCTCCGCGCGTATTGTTCCTCAGTCGCCACCTGGTTGCTCGTCGTCGACGTGCGCGGTATAATGACGTGTAAACAGCTCCAAGGAAAAAATGCGCTGCTTTTTTCTCCATGGTGAAGGAGTACTTTATTACCTACGCGAGATGCGCCGCTGCGTATTTCCCGTGCATTCATTGCTTCCATGTGCATTCAGCAAATAGCTGGGAATTACGCATATGCAACCGCGGCGCGCTCCAGCGGCGATGATGCTGTCCCGCTGGCTGTGTTTATTAGCTTTCGAGCTTCCAGCCTGAGTCGTGATCAATTCGGACACACGTGTTTCATCCTTAAGCCGAGCTGTCCCGATGAGGAGCGGGCTGAAGTCAGAACTGAATAGTTCGTGGCGCGTGATTACTTTCAGAGGTTGCCTATACTGGAGCTCTGGGAGTATGGATTAAGCGGTAAAAATGCCGCGTTTCTATGTGTAAAAGAGTATAACAATAATAATAGTTTCTGTTAATGTAGAATTTAATAATTGATATGTCAAATGTGAGGTAAAGAATGAGATGCAACAAAATTGCTATTAAGGGATTTCCCTACTGTGACTGTAGTGTAAGGGATTTCCCTCAAAACTAGTGAAAACTTTGGGAATACCCTTCTTAATATCTGTCTCAATAAATATATCATTCTTCGGAATGGTGTACATAATTTAACATATCTTTTGTTTATGAAATATAAGTAAGTAATAAATAGTGCAAGTTTATGTGATAAAATTGCGAAAAAAATTCAAACATTTCTTTCTCATGAATTAAATAAGATAATAAAAAAGACTCGGTCACGCCATAGCAGACACTAATTTATAAAAAAATTGTTTTTCTATATCAGATCAATGAGGTGGCTAAAATGTATACTATTTGGCCGCGCATGAAGAACGATCTTGGACGTGAAGTTACATATCTTTAATAAATATGAATATTTATTATGAAATTTTTAACATATATTTATTGAGATGTATAAATGATCAAAAATGAATGAAATTGAAGTTTTTCCACAATTAATTCCCAACATTTTCATTAGTTTAGAGGTAGCCACAGTGGAGAAACCCCTTAACTCTTTGAGGGTTAGGTCTCAACGTCTGAGAATTGACTGGCTCTTACTTTTTTATGTGTTGCCATCAAATGTACATAACATATTATAGTTGAGAATTCTTTTCAATGCTCTTGTAATAAGCTTGCACCATCTCATTTAAGAAACAGAAGATTTCTAGTATGAAATATAATTTTTAATCCCATTTGTATAGTATATCTGCTTCTAACTAAAAATGTTCCCTTCTTGAGGCATTAATTTTAACTCGAAAAAGGAATTTTTATTGAATTTTAGTATCCCATAGATCTGTGTAGCAAGATAAAACTCTGATTTGAGATCAGAATTAGAACACATTCAGAGATTTTCCTAACCTAGTCCACTATTTAACTTAACCTATAAATGGAGTTCGCTCTGAGGGCTCAATACATGTAAAATGTTTATTGAATTTTCTTTTAATTGTGAAAATTATACTTTTCCATTTCCATTCCACTTCCATTGTTGCATTGTAGGCATTGCAGTGTTATTTGTTTAAAAATCCAGTAGAATATAACGGAGAATAGTGCAAAGCCAGCCACATTCTAGTTTTTCCATATTTTTCCATTCTTTTTTCATCGGAAAACCTACAAGAATGTGCAAAAATTGATATTTACGGTTTAAAAGGTTGACACTTTACTTTGGCAAAAATTCGGACTTTTACAAATACAGTCGTCCCACGAGACCACTATATTTTAAAAATTCGCTCAGTTTTCTTGCTGCGTTTATATCGTTTCGACAAAACTGGACTCTCTGCAGAAACGTATCTATATAAAAGCGTGTATAGCGGTGGTGGATCTATCTCCGGTATTTTTCAAAATTCTGCGATAAAATTTTATGTGAAAATATTTCACCACACGTCCTATGAAAATTCGAAATTCACTAGTCTGGAGAGATAACTCTAGTATTGATTCTATTTTTGAACCATTCAGGTGTATATTATATTCGATCTACAGTAGATAAAAAATCAACTAAACATTTAAGTAAATACCAATCTCTATTCTGCTCTCTATTCTAATTTTATAATTTATTCTATTTTATTAAAATAAGTTACTGCCCCACATGTTTCACCAAAAAACGTAAAATAATAAATTTTTCCTTTTATGTCTCTTCTCTCGGTTAAACAATTTTTGTGTCATAATTTTAGAGTTATGTAGCTATAAGTTTCCCTTCGATGTATAAGAAAGGATAGTAACTTTCTCGTATGAATAACAACAGAGGCGAGCAGAAAGTATTTTTCCATGCTTTTGTGCTAATGCCTCTTTCGAAAATTTATTGATATTAAAATCTTGATAAACACGAGTTGGTGTTGATTAATCGAACCGAAGCCAGGGATGCTGCATTCAGAATCAGCGAGTCGTTCGCAAGCAGCGGGTAAAAACAAGGATAAAGAATGAACTCTATGCCCGCGAGTGCTCCCATTTTTCACAGGAATCGAATTTTAAATATCTCGATGGGGCCATTCCAAGTTCGAAAATCCTTGGTAATAACGAGGAAAGTTCTGCTGAATCTTTGGAGAATGTTCCGTTTTATTTGAAAGACGTAAATCGCGATCGAATAACCAAGCAAGGTACCGCACTTGAGTATTCGAACAATGCTCTATGTAAGAAAAAAACAAGAATTATGCCTTTTTTACGATATATAATAAAGGACCTCCATAATTTTTGTCAAAAAAAAAAGTTCTCGATTTTCTGCCTGCGGAGTGGCTAAAAGGAGTATCAGCAATGTTTCAAATACTGGAAAAATTACACTACTAAACAATTATAAAAAGTTACGTACTTTACATTAATTAATTTCATGAAATATTGAGCATATACTGTAGTTCGTGATGTTTGATTGCTCAAAGTCGATTTGCGAACAATAACGAAAAGGATGGAAGGAAACCCCCACTTTCTGAACTCACATATGCGCTACACTAAAGTGGGGGTTACTCTTCAAAGGCCCTGAACGGCCAAAACTCGTAAACTGCATTGTATCCTCAAATACCTTCAATTTTCCACGCAATAATATCATTATTTAACGTAGAAAAAGACTCATTATCAGTTCAGTATAACTATATCAAAATTAAACTTAATAATAACTACGATGCATGGCTTGTAACATAACCTATAACTGATACAGGCTATAATTAATTAAACTGATAATTCATTTATATGAAAAGTAGATACAACACTTTCTGATCAGTTGTACAGCCAGAGGCACACTTTCAGTCAGGATCAATTTTTTTCAAGGTCCATAAAGTCCATCCTTTTACTATTCCGAAGCCGTTTCGAAAGCAAACGGGCGAAGACATAGACTAATATAAGGTGATGACTTTCTAAATGTTTTTACTTTCTGCCGAGCTCCCATCGGTGGAAAATGGGAACGTCTCGGCAATGTGATTCCGAACCAGATTGGAAACGCATTCAGATAGTGGTGCCCTCTCCCCTCCTCCCTCTCTCCCCACCCGCGACTCGGCCTTCATTGAAGTTACAGGAATTCGTTTCCCTTCGAATAGCTCGGCAAAGTTTGGAGGGAAGCGTTGCAAGTTGAAACGATGTATAGCATTTTAGAGTTTTCTTTTCCTCGTCCCTCGAAGATATTAAGGGGAAGAGGGTCGGAAGGTTTTGCGGGCGCGTTCCGCCGCGGAATGACAAGTTTCCATTGAGAGCGAAGAGCGCCTGAAACCGTCCGCGTCGAACGCTTTCGGGTCGATTATGGAATATAACAGATGACGCGCTCGATAACGCTTTGACGTTTGCTTTAAGTCAAGAGGGATCTATGCGATAGGATATCACTTCTGCTAAAAAGTATTAGAACACCTACTATTTTCAGTAACCTTCCCCTTTGGAATGTAAATTATCAATTTATGTGAATAATTTAAGTTAACTAATTAAATCTTCGGAATTGGTCAACATTTATAAGATGTTTCAAAAATTTTAAGAAATTTTTCAATGTGAAAATCAATAACCCGAATATCTATATAGAATTTTAAATGCTGTGATAAAAATACGAAGTGAATATATAAATAAAAAATATAAAAATTAGACAAGAGCAATTTTTAGATTGCCTTATGCTCATTCGGGGCTCACACAACTGCTCGCAAAATGAAACGGGGTCTACACACACGGTTCTCGGCAGTTTTACCCATGCTCAGATGGAATGTTCCTTAACCTATCATCATTTATGCATTGATTCATAGATATTTTTGCTAGCACTTCATACAGTTAATTGTTACACTACCACGTTATAGAACGTGGGTCTAATAAAAGAAGGGTTTCGAGTTTCCTAATTTTGTAAATATCAAAAAATAAATATAATTAGGTACGCGAAATAAAAATGAAAGCTAAGATTTTGCAAAAGCGTATGTTTCAAGAGTAAGAAGTCGTAATAACCATTTTTTACGTTTCAGATAACTTGACTTGATAATACGAGCAGGAAAACGATTTTGAATCAATTCAGACGGAACTAAGAGGCTCAGCAACGTTCTGGAAACGACGTTCTTCTCGAGAAACCCTCAGAAAGGTTATTTTAAGTCACTTTCGTTGATATATAAGGCGAAATACTGAAAGTACGAAGGAATGCTTAATTGACTTTACACAGTTCTCATAACTCCCACGACGACGTGCATACCTTTTGTAACTGATTAATTGATTTCGCGAATTTATGCAGCTTTCGAGTTATTTGCTAAAACAAGAATATTAATTATAGAACGGAGAACGCGTAATTAGATGGCTTATTTGCTTTGTTAAACGCGCAGCCTTATTTAGATGTCAACTCCCGACGTTAATTAATCATAAACATGCGACTTTAATAGAAATGGTAAAAGTTCTCAGTTTGTAAAAGTTTAATTGAAATGCTTTAGGAAGTTTACAGGATTATTTAAGTCTCTAATTTAAGTAATCTTAATTTCAAATAAAGCTGGATTAATCTTTGAACAGTAAAAATTATAATTAGTCCAAACTGCAATTTGAAAAAAACTTAAGATGAAATGTACAAGGAAATACGTAAATCTTTTCACAAAATTGGAGTAGAATTAATATAAATATTGCAATTCCAAGAACAGTAAACTTAGACAACGACGGACACCAAAGTGGGCAGAAGTTCAGCCGCTAACAAGCAGGGTTGCCAGAAGTTTCCCCACACGTAGGCGCACATGACGTCACTATCACTCATTGTAGACACGTGCGTTGCGTAGGTACATAGTCTTACGTCTCTATTTCTATATTACTTAACCCTACTTTTCCTACGCCTGGTAACTCTGTTAAAGAGGGCCACCACTATACTTTTTATACTTTCTGTACACTATACTTTCGTCCTATCATGCAAAACGTCGTAATCACGCGTGGCGTATTACGAGCAACGAGATTAGCGAAACGTTCGTAGCTCTCATCCAGTTTCCGCAGATTATCCTAGCGAAATACTCGATCCGCGCTCTCATCCGCGGTGGGGATCCCTCGAAACGGAAACGAGGATTTACGTGAGTGCACTCGATCGAATTTGTCCGGCGCCTTCGCCCACGCTTCCTGAAGGAAACGTTATTTAACAGGTATCGCTTCCCAGAAGTCTACATCTCGGCTGCCGCCTTCGGCCCTCGTGATCCTTGGGATCAGACCCCGACGACTTCCAAGCGTCCCCCCACCTCCCCCGCCTATCGATCCCTTCACTCACCAAACGAAGTTTGACATTGTAAACTGGTTTAGCGAAAAATAGCTTAAGTTGGTCTGGCTTGGCCCGTAATGCCATAACACCGGGTCCATTATACTCTAACCCCGGCCCAGCCCAGACTTGATTGTGATTTACCGCGACGGGTGTGCGCGCTGTTTGATCCCATAATTGAGTTGCCACCCCCGCCGCTATCTGGAAAGGAAGAATGTCCAGTACGGTGTCTCAGGCGAGGGGGAACAAGAACCAGGAAGCTTGTTGCCGCTTAACGGCCGGCGACTTTTTAACGGACGTTGCCTCTCTTGCTGAATGGGACGTGGAGACCTCTCGTAACGCGATATCCATGAGACAAACACGCTGGTTCCACTCGCGTTTTTCCGTGGATCACTAAGTGCCTCTAAATGGCGAGCTCGGTTGGACGTCCTACGCGATTTCTGTATAGCTTCGCGAGAATGGCAATACGGGTGATGGAGTGTCACGGCTGGAGTTTTCGAGATTTTATGGATGGGATCCTTTTGGGTCGTGTGCAGAGCTTGGGAGCAAAGTTTGTTGCATTTTTTGGGAGCCATCTTGAGAGGTAATGTATGGTTGCTCAGGAATTTTCCTGCACGTGCAGCAGAGCCTGCTCTTGTTCTGAAGAGCAGATGAACGGGAGGGCAAGAGTGGGGAAATGTATGAATGTAGGATGTAGTATCTCTATCCACTCACTTTATGTTATGACCCCCACTTCTTCATGATTGTTACAGTCGCGATTGCTTCATCCAGTCTAGCTGTTGGCTGCAGGTATTGAAAATTGCTTTTCACGGCGACAGTTATATTTAGACAGGTCTGGATTTAACTATGAAACACTGCCAAAGAATCGAGAATTTATGGTAAAATATTATTAAAATAGAAATAGTATGTTAATAAATGTGAAACTGTAATTAAATGAACACTTGGGTGCGACGATTAAGTATAAGCGAATGAAAATTCACTCACTAATTGTAACATGATTACTATCACGTGACTACTATCACGTGACCACCATCACGTGATTGCTACCACGTGGCCACCATCACGTGATGATCATCACGTGATCGTTCCTTTGAGTAACCTTAATCGAGATCCAAAACGTTTTTTACCTACACTATACCTGCTCAGGCCCACTTTGACGTGCTTTAAAACCGATAACCCAAAATACCATATAAATAATGTTCAAGTTTAGCCAAATAGTAATAATATATCTCGAGACTATTGGCAAAAATATATCGATTCTTTGAACTTTGCATTATTTTAGGCTAAATGAGATTTATTACGAGAATTTCAAATTGATACCAACCAGCTGTATTGTGTGATGTCTGAATAGAATCAGTCCTTTAGAAATTGTTTATCTATCTGTAGACAATTATCGATCTCCATCCCCCTTTTTGTTTTTCTTGTTCCCGTCTATCGTGAGACGCATAGAATCGATCGAGATAGATCGCCGATTGATAAAGCACTTTTCATCGTGTCCCTTGTTCCATGGAACAATTTCAGTATAACATTCCACAGCAGTGGCCTTCGAGTCTGAAATTACTGCCATTTGTATTCATCAAATGTCAAAGGAAACGTAACATTTCCCGTTACGCGTGGCGCAAGATCGATGTATCCTTTCTACAGGTTTCCAGGGTTGGGGCGATACTTTCCGAATCGAGGCGGCTGGGTGGAACCTCGAACCAGAAGCCAAAGAGGCTTTGGTTAACTTTGAGTAGTTCAGTTCGCGAGTTCGGCGCTAAAAACGTTTGACGTATTCATGTTTTTACGCAGTAAATTTAATTGGAATTCACTGCGCGAGGTTAAAAAGTTTATGTACCAGTAACTGGTTTAATTTGAATACTTGATGGAGCTGATTTATGAGAAAAGAAATATGTAAATGTTAAAAGGCAGTTATTTAATCTTGAGGAGTGGATTAAACATTTGAATTAAATTTAAAAACTTTTGAGTTCACTCTTGTTTAGAGACCATTATTCTTGGAGAGCACCAAGTACTTGTTTAAGACTCATAGTCTCTTTTTTTCATGAAATATCGATTGAGACTTAGGAGGGTTCTTCAGATTAGTGTCTCACACGAAACCATTGAATCGAAGTCTTGCAATTACTATCCCTGACACAAAATTTTCAATCAAACGCAACAATATGAAGTTATTCAAAAATATTGCAGTTTTTGAAATGTAATATGCTATTATACGAATATAAAACATATAGAAATATTAGATGGGTTTGGTACGATAGTATTCTCCATTTTCAGAAATTACAATATTTTTAAACAATTTCATATTATTGCGTTTGATCAAAATTTTTTGTCAGTGGTTGTAGATCCATTTCTCTCGTTAAAATAGAAACCGACCAGTTTCCCTCACAATGAGTCCCATGCTCCATCGCGGCAACAAATAAATGAAACTGGCATGTTTCATGAGCCTCGGTAGGGTGGAGTAATTCCTGGCGTTGCTGAATTCTCCGCTCGAAGAATAAAATTATTTCGGAAACGGAATGGTGATAATGAATTTTTCCTTTGAATGAGATTCCCCCGTGAATCCTTCAGAAGTATTACGCAGGAGGGCGGGAATCATAGAGGCGAAACTCCGAATATCGATTTGTAATTTGGCACACTGGTCCCAGTGACAGGTGGATATTTCATCGATATCTGGGAGAAAGATATTAGCCTCGATCATGGCCGACCGTCGAGGACGTCAATTTATACGGATTTCCTTTCGTCGAGTATCGATGTCGAAATTTATCGAAATTGCGACTTTCGAAAGTTCATTGGGCTTCTATTAAAAGTAGCAGACAGACATTTATATTCGTCTGGGGGAACTATCGCTACACCTACCGCCCTCCACTATCCCACCAACTCTGGCAAATCGATTACCACTCGCTCCATTGACTTCGTTCAATGGTCATGTATGAGAAAGATAAAAAAAAAAGGTGAAGGTGCGCTGGGCGATAAATATTGCAGCTCCGAAATTTATCATCCCGCTCAATTGATTTTTACGAGGTAAGAAATTCTGGTACCTATTGAGATTAATCGATATCAGTAATTAATCGGAGGAGATTAGAGTGGACTTTGAACAACGAGGAGAATGGGGAGATCGCAATCTGTGTTTCAGTTTTGTGGAAGATTTTATAGTGAATTGTGGAACATAGGTACAGTATATTCAGTTTAACCCTTGTGCAGTATACAGACCAACTGTATATACAATTTCAATTTCATTTTTAATACTTTTTTTTCAGAAAACTGCAATCAAATTTATTGACTTTGACGAATAAAATGTATATGTATGGAGATGAGAAAAAATACAGTGGAGACGAAAGTGAATTGAAGAGGCTTTGCAAAGGACAATTCAAATTAAAAAATTTCGATATTTAAATTAGTAATTCGAATAAAATATTTTGGTAAACTTTTTCGGAAATTTTATAGTAAATCCTAAAATCAATATACATGTACAATTTTTATATTTTTTTCATACTATTATCTGCACAGTTCAAAATAAATTTAAAAAAAATTTGTGAAGAATGATTATAAAAAATCTTTTCTTGAATTCTTCGAGAATTTGACGTTCTGTGCTATGATAGAATACTTGAAATGCATCTTGTAATAAATGCAATGTACAGTATTCGACTTATCGCTTATTATCTCATCGACGAGTTCAATTAATTTACAGTTATTAATAAGCAGTTAATAATTTATCGATAATCGATAGCAGAAGCTCATCGGTGAGATACTCCCTAAGGAACAGTTTCGCATACCACTAACGATTTCGTGCCTTAATTAATAACCGCAGTACAGACCCTATGGAAGCGTATAATGAATAATAAAGTTTAATTTCGTTTCAGTGTGTAAGAAATGTCTTTTGTAAGCTCATTAACGTATTAAGCTCTTTCAATAAAAAGAAGGATTATATTAAAGAAAAGCATATGTTAAATTAAAACGATAGTTGAATTAGTGAAAAGTAAAAAATTAAACATAACAAATTTATGAGAATAGTAAGTGCAGAAAAAGAATCAAATTTTTTGCTGATTTAAGATACAGAAAAATCAATCTTAGTCTACGATAGTGCTTCCTAGATTAATGTGTATGAAGTTAGTAACTTTCATCAAAATACTCCAGAAGCTTTCAGAGGCAAAAGAATCTTGTTGATCCCTTCGTAGTTTATAAATTTTCAATATGGATATTCGCAAAAAGAAAGAATCACGAGACACTCTGTCATATATTCTAAATAAAGCATATCCCAAAAAATATGGAACCCGCCTGACATTTATATGCCACAGTTTTTCCGCCAAAAGGACGAAGTCCGCGGGTGGACACCGAATCACAGCAGTCGAAACGAAGTCGCTTAATTTACATTCTATAAAGCGGGAAATCCAATTTTACGAACGCGCTGCATCCAACCGCGCCCCCTTTTTCCGCGCTATATCCGCTGAAAAATATACTTCGCAAGGGCTGTAAAGATATGGCGCAATAGGATCCATAATCTTAGCCAGTGTCGGGACGTCGCGACGCCAAGTCAATATCGAATACACCTTAAGGATCATTCCATGCCACCAGTCATCTGCCCTGGTGGTCAAGCAGTGTTACCAACCATGGAATTCCGAACTATCGATATGTAATTTACTAAATCGATACCCGCGACAGATTGATGGCTTACTGGCGGAATACAATGGCTGGCGTACTGATCGCTGGCAAAATATAGTGTTACCGTCTGGACAGGGTGAAGAGATGTTCTGAATTTTACGAGGGTGCAGCAATCGTATTTTACTTGAATATTTTGCCACTAATGTGGCGCTGTCATCGGATTACAATTTTAATGTAAAAGTCCCATCGAGACTTTCATAGTGATTTTAGCACTTAGAGTTGACAAGATGACTGATTCTAAATGATAATTATTTATGAGAATTTTGATGACACTTTTATAATATTCTCTCTCCTTCCCTTTTTGTTTGCAGAGTTCGTTTGAAGATTTGCGTTTATGTCATTAAAAGGAGGGTTAAATGAGATGATTATAAAAAAGTAGTGAAAATAATTTCAAGCTTTTAATGCGTAGATCTCATAATTTATGAGAAAAAAGTGGACCGTCTAATTAACTACAAACAGTTTCATTAATTTTTTAAATCTCTTTAAACTAAAAAGTACATCTATCAGTTCGCCACAAAATATCCTAATTTCGAAATGAAAAATAAAGTTGCCGCATCACGCAATTTCAGTGAAAATTGACAAACAATTTCAAGCTAAAAGACACCTCTCACCATTATTCTCCTGCTAACTACGCGAACTAACGCTATTCACAGTTACAGGAATGAAACTGTCAACATGTTAAATTTGTCATACATTTTAAAACCCATTTGTCGCAGTGCACGCTACATTCTAAGTGGTCTTATTAAATAGAGTGCGCATCTTTAATTAGGAGCACATGGGATGTAATAAAGGGGTCAAGTTGCTTGGGTGTTTTCTAGGTCACATGAATGCGGCACTTTAAAAAAGAAGAGTGGAGTCCTGTTTTTCGTCGGCGTAAAATTCAAAATTACTCATGTCAAAAATGTGCGACGCGTGACAGGGGTCGTATGTGAAATAGTGCCCGCGCTTCTGTGGTCTAAGCTGTTTATATTTATTACAGAAATTCGCAAAAACTATCACCACATATATTTTTGTCTGACCAAAAAATTGCTGTGTGGTCGAAAAGCTTTTCGTTCGTTGAGCTAGTTGACCCTCCTTTGATAAGATTGCAATAAATTGAGTAATAAGGAAGAAAGATTCAGTGTCCCTTTGACGTTCTAACTTTTGATTCTTCTTGTTCTACGGAGACAAAACTTTTTAATAAAGTCATCCGAAAAAGTTTATTGCGCTGCTTGAGGTGCTTCAAATAAATCGCTTATAACTTCCCATTTTTTCTTCTTTCCTCGTTATGACATTTTAGGAGAAGCGTAAAGTCTGTTTTTCTATAGAGGGTGTCCCAGAAATGGGTGGCCAAAGTTTAGGAGAGTATTTTATTTATCTCGAGGGTGATAAGGGGCCACATAAACGCGACTCTGAAAATGCTTTCTTCTCAGCGTGTAAATATTTTTTACTTAGGATGGCGTCCTGCGAGAGTGTCTGTCAAATACAGAGTTACTAGCTATTATCGATTAGGACTGCAAATTTGAACAGGCCTGAAGACGTTGATGACACTACTAAATTGTGTATAGAAAGGATTAAAGGTAATTAAAGCAGTATTCCCATTATATAAATTGTCTTATGCTTCTATTATTTTGAGTACCAATAAATTTGCATTATTTTTTTAGTGAAAATATGTTTTTGTTTACATGCAGAGGGTGTTATAATAAATATGAGACTTTTCAATAGAGTAAGAAGCCATCTCTCTTGTAAAAATATTCTATATTTCACGTAACACTGTCTACTGAGAAAGCGTTAAAGAAAAACTTCAAAGACATTCTGTATTTTCCATAACAAGATCGCGTCTTATTTACCTATCCGAACCAAGTAAACAACTCGACTGTTTGATGTAGGAAATGGAATCTAAAAGAAGAAGAAATGCAAGCAATCCGTTTACACTCGATGTGAAAGTATCTTACACTGAAATATAAATGTGTTACAGTAGAGTAATATAATTTGCGATTTGTTATGATTAGTTTACGATACTTAGTAACATAACCTCTAATATTAGTTTAACACGATTCTCCCATGTCTCTGATTGGTCTAACAGACGCTGTTCGTCATTCAAGTACAAGACACTTCTCGGATCTATAGCACAGGTCTTTCAAATTTAGATTTTCAGACCATTTTCCCGGGAAAATAATGGAAACTCGAAAATGCGCTTGTTGAATACAGAAACTTTTGTCACCCTAATCATCTTTCGTTCAATCGACCCGTAATCTCGATTTACGCTAAATAAAGCAATGAACCTAACCTAACACGGTCATGGGAAATCGAGAAGCGAATTCATTGCGTCAGAAACGAAACAAAAAATGTTCTCATGATATCGTGCATCTCGTAAATCCAGAGAAGCAACCGGATTCCCTGGCAGTGTATTATCGTAACACTTCTCGTTTATTTCCCTTCGCTACTGTCATCGGGCGGCTGAAGAACGAAAACACTTGGACAATATGTAAATGCGAATCGAATCGCACTGCAGGCCAGTCGCTCGAGTGGAAGTTGTTTTAATATTCCGATAACGAAGGATCCGAGTGTTTGCTTCGCTGCTCATTTATGGCCGTTGATATACAGGAACGTTCGAGGGTTTTGTTCCCTCTTTACTGTGCAATTTAAATTGGAGATTGTTCAACTGTACGGAAAATATGTCGAATAATGAAAAATGCTCTCGCGCCACTTAACGAGGGAAAGGGACACTTTAAATTGCTTTTTGGCTGTGATACGGAGTCTTAGATCGCTGTTTACCAAAACGAGAAAAAGAGTTCCTAACTCTTTCCCCGCAGGGAGAGTCCATATGCAGAGCATAGTCTCAAGATGACTCTCTCTCCTAGCATACTAATGCTCACTGCCATTTCGAAGGACGATGTGATGTTTATCAATGCGTGTTTGGATATTTCTGCTGTGATCAATCATATGTTTACCTTTTAATATTCAGTGAGGTTAGTTTTGAGTGATTTAATTTCCACGCTATTGAAGTTTGTAACTGATTTTATTCTCTGTTTATAATAAATGAGACACCCTATATATTGTTTTCTTGATTTGGTCGAAAGCTATTTATATTGTTTATTTTGCTTTTGCTGGTATTGCAGAATGTATTTATTTATTACATGCTTTATGAGAAAACGTTTTCTTAACGATAGATAGATAAAATACTCTAGATAAAATGCTCTAAGTAGATAAAATCCACTTTTCGATATAAATCTTATTTCAATAGTTTATTAGATACTTTAAAAGTCTTTCTTTAATGAGCAGTTCCATTTTCATCAACAAAACAGCTTCCTTAAAAGTTTAGGCCACCATTATTAACAAATACATGCTTAATTTGTTTATAAAATAATAGAGATGACTATTTTCTGAAATAATTACAGGACACTTAAAAATACCATACACAGCTTACGAAGACTCACATTTACAGCCTTTGGATTAAACTAATCTCAAATAATTATTCACGTTCACAATGCTTGCTACATTTCACTAACGAATACAGTACAGTAAAATAAATACTTAATTTAGAGTAATGTACGTTGGCTGATAGCGAAGAAACCGCTGAAACAAAAGCATAGGAGTAGAGATAGCAAAGAAAAACTTCTAAAGGATAATCTTTTCTTATACCATCGTTTTTCCCTTCCTCGAAGACAAACAGCTTATCCTTTCGTTTGTGTTCACTCAACTACTGTGTTCCTGTTTCCTATCTTTCAGCGCGTTCCATTTCCGCTCGCTCGTTTCCGGGTGGTGATCGATTAAAATGAAAACATTCCTTCGCATAATTAAACAGGCGGCTGGTACTCTATATGATACATTTCCTAATGTAATTTTCGAGTATCGAGAATTATCCATGTATTTATGGATTTAATCCCCCACGCTCCACTGTAATTACAATATATTAATTCCATTGTTTGTTTACTTTCCGACGTGGGCACATTATTCTTAGCGTGTCCATTCATGCTCCCATGTTGTTCGGTATAAAACTTTGAAATGCACAGTTTAGCAGATTTCGTGAAAACCAATGCGATAATTTATCGATCGCCCATAATGAACAGCGTTTTATTCAACTTTCAAGAATGGGATTAAAGTGTACAATAATCGGGTTAAACATTGGCACAATGCGAGGATATATTGCTTTTTTTTTTAATTTTCTTGTAACAATTTGAGGACGAGTAGTTGAGAACTTTAGTCAAGATTTTAAATAAAGGAAATTCATTTTCATTTTCTATTCACTTTGATTTCTACTTTCTCTGATTTTTGATTACAAAACTACTTCATTACTTAATTTTCTACATTTTCAGATATGTTTAACCTAAAGCACTATAACACGAGAGAATGAAAGAGATTGTGCGGTAGAATCTCGATTATCCAAAGTAGTACAGGGGTATAATTGCTCAGACAAAGAAATCTTCAGATAATAGAATGCTTGTCAGCTTAAATTTCAAGTAACATAATCTAAACACGAATAACAAAAATGAAAGGACAATACGAAGATACGATTTTCTTGAAAATTTGTCTTTTACAGGTTGTTAATTTTCACAAAATGTTAATTTTAATACAATTTTTCGAATTGTTCGAATTATAAAATTATTAAAAGGGTTAAAACAACTGGTAACTGTTGGGGTATACCTAGAGATATAGTACATAGCGATATAACAACGTTTAGCATTGCCTACTCTTTGTCCTGAAAACACCTAAAACATTTTTCCATTTAGATTCTGTCAAGAAGTCACACTTATCATATTAACTGTAAAGCTCAGTATGTTGTCTTCTCTAAACTTCTTATTCAAAACTGTAACTAATAACTAAAGTTTCTCGTTTCCATTATATTACCAATTACATCGTCTACATTGCCTCTTAACCTCAAAATGGTATTTCAAACCCACTTCCAAACGTTAAATAGCATCAACTGGCTAGAAAACCAAATCCAAAGACCAGTAAAGAATTTTTGTTGTACACGTGCACCTGCGTCCTTGCTCTGACCAATCCCGCATTAAATCTCTGTTCAACCATCCCCCTTAACCTGCTCCCCTTCCATTCGTCTCCTCTCCTTATGCATTTACTGCGGTTTCTTTATCGTTTCCTCGGAAATAGTTTACTGCAAATTGAAATGAATTCATTCTAACCTCTATATTTACCGTCTCCTTTCTCTCCGCCCTCTCCGCGGGGTCTCTAGTTTCGAGAAGGGTGATATCGCTGTTTGGAAAAAGGATTCCAGTCGGAAGTAATGGTAATCTGGAAGATTTCGTTTCAAATGTGACTGAAGTTCCGTAGGAATCAGCGAGGGGTTTATCGGGGTTATGACACTCCAAGTCCCTTAGTAGCTTCGCCCGCCCCCTGCTGCCCCGCCCTCTTTCAAGTTTTCTTTAGCATGTGAATGTGAAGTGGTTCCCCATCCAACCGTGCTTTTCTTCCCAAGCTAGCCCCGCCGTTGCGACCACTTATCGGCTCTAAAGGGTCAACTTTCATATTTATTTATGAATTCAGACTTTCCACGACCTTGCTTCGATAATGTCGGGTCCTGAGTGGTACTATAGGTCTAGGGACTTTTTCCCACCGAGTGGTACAGTAATTTCTATGGGGGACTTCTTACGTGTAATTAGCTGCTTTAGCGCAACTGTAATTATATTGATTATATTTTATGCATGTCGAATTAAACTTAGAGGCAGCACAGAATTATTTTCTGATGACTAATGTTTTTATTTTTTACGTTGTCTTTAATGGTATAAGCTTCGTCGTGGAGTCTAATTGGACCAATTTAATTTTCATATTAATTGATGATGTTTTTCTGCGTTCATTAACGAGGATCGGCAATTTTATGCAAGTGAGTGTTTGTTTAACATACAAATTTTTAGCTGTCTTATTTCGATAGCTTTGGACTGCTTAGAGGAAAGACGTTGGGCTCCGACATAAACGCCACGATGTTTGGTGACAGAAAAGAAAAACTATTAACACTGCGTTGAGAATGTTTACCTTCAATGCAATTTCTACACGAAAAATTTAATTAACATTTTCACGTTACTCAAGAAAATTATGTGTATTTTGCGTCAATCTAGTGTTATTTGTCGCCACATTTAGCGCATTAAATTTATAGAATATTAAAATTAAATTCATACAGTATTAGTATGTGTACGAATAAAGATACTGATTTGATCAGTCCTGCCAATTTAACCTGACAGTTTTTTAACAGCTGCTTTGTTTTTATTTATTGAAACAAAACTGAAATTGTCAATAAATCGCCATGTTGATCTTACACAAATCTTCCTCAGAAAAAATTGTAAATACATACTCCTTTTTATATCTTTTCTTTTAAGGTGGACTGTATTTCATAAAATGAATTTTGATCACTTAGATCTCTTCAATTTCCCCTAAAACTTCTCCCGATTCAGAGCAAGCGTTGAAAGTTTCTCGCAGCGAGTCAATTAAATTTACGATGTAAAAACATCTCCCTTCTTAACGATTCGTCTGCGTCGTTGGGGGATTCACTTTGACGCGACGAATTGCTTGTCTCAGTTCCGTGGAGTGGCATCGTGAGGCGTTTTATCAAAAGTTTAGTACAAACAGTAACTTTCTTCGTTATTTTCTTCCTTCCGTCAACATTATTCTCGTATAATGAGAACGAGAAGAGTATAATTTTACGACGGACACGCTGTTATCGCTTGGACCCTGTTCACGATGGATCAAGGCAAACACAAACATCGCGTGTTATATTGGATTCACTGTGATTCATCGCGTTCAACCAACAAGGAGGATTTTTCATCGGGAAATGAATCGACAATGCTTCATCAATTTTTCCTGTCTCTATTTTTAAGATGGTCGACTTTAAAATTCACCCAGTGTACGAGGAAAGTGCCCAGGCTTGTAAAGTAATTTTAGTTTTTCGTCGATTATACAATTCAGGTTATGTTTATAGGGAAATTATTCGGTTATTGTAATGAATCCTAATGTTATGTATTGTTTGTTCAGTGGGCGGAGAATGATTACATTTTCAGCCAATGGGAACCTTCTTTTGTTGTCACTGGTGAGGTTATGATATAGGCAGGACTGTATTGAGTTTGCTTAATACACCTATACTTCAACTGCGATATCACTTATACATGGAGTGATAGATTTAACAAGAACTATTAAAACAGAAACATTGAATTAACGAAGGTTACTTTGCACCATGTAATAGTACATCTAAATCGCTACAGTAGGCAGTATAGTGTCTACAAGGACCACTGCGTCAAAAACTAACCTTCCCATGACAAAATTTTAGTCACAGTTTATTTTAATATGCAACATTGCCCATTTCCTAAATTCACAAATCCAAGTCACTTTATCTAAACATCCACAATGCTACCCCAGGTAGCGACTGTTAACATACACCTGTCATGTTCACTTATGTTGCATCAATTTTCTAACTCTGTTTCAATGCCAATTTACAGATGCTATGACTTACTGGCCCAGGTGCACTTCCTCCGCGGAATAAGCTCCAAAGATACACTATTAAGCGAGTTATGTAATTAGGTTAATAGGATCCCCTCGAATTACCAATGAACCCGGGCTTTATGCAGTCAAAAAGCTTCCAAATGCCACTTTCGCGCTTCAGCGGACTACCGGCTCCAGACAAAAGTCCAACTTCATCTAAATTCAGAGGGACCAGATGCAACTACGAAATTCCATCCAGCGATATATTAAAATGTTGCGCGGTCATCAAATCCTTACTTGCCAGCCATTACTCCTGATAAGGCTTTGTGCAAAACTTCTGAATTATGGGGCACTCCTTGCAGACTAAATAAAAGACTGCAGTTCTTATTCAGTGCGTTTCACTTGGTCGTGAGAAGTATATTAATTTCGGAGAAACACTTACTAATACAGGCTGCAAAGACATCTCTGATAATAGTTGTCCCGGAAACTGTAAGTCTTGAGACAGAACTCGAAGTTTAAGTGCTCAAAGAGCAGGTTCCATCGATTTTTCTAGGTCAATTCTTGCTGAATTCCTAGAATGCTCTTCAATAAGTTATGTGATGCATTCAGGTTCCCGTTTGCCAAGGAAATCTTGCATTCTTCCTTTACACCGACCATATAGTACCGTCGAGATGGCCTCAGTGGTTGTAAAGGCATCAGTGATATGTTAGGTCTTCCTATTTTGCCTATACTTTTGCATCACCTCACTGAAGTTATGTAAGTTTTGTCAGAAGTAGGTGGAGTCTAAACTTGAAGAGTACACTTCTTATGACCCTAGTCACAAAATGGCTACTAATCATCTACCTATCCACAGTAAACAATAGAAAAGTCAAGGAAATTGTTTCCAAAAGCTTGAATTCTAACAAAAATCAAACTTAGATGCCTCTATCTGCCTAAATATGTTACGAAGACCTCTCCAAATAGAGGTTAGACTGAATTCTTAAGATATCCTTGCGCAGCGGTGACTTCGAAAGTCAACGACTCGTCAATGAGCATAACAAGTCAGAAATAAACACAGAGTCCTCGAAGTCCCAATTAAAGCCTTTACGATTGGGTTTGTCCTAGAGCATAATCGACGTTTCTTGTCATCATAAAGCCTAGCCCCTGTCATTATCTTCAACGGATACTGCGAGGGAATATAATAGTCTAACTCCTTTGAACTCTCTTAGTTTTCTTTTACGCGTTCTCCCTTGTCGTCTGGTCCGCCCAGGTCGTCCAGCAGTTCCGATGTCTTAATAATGCCCGCGTTCTTGCCCAGGTTGGCGAAGTCTACTTTGGGTCGAAAGACTGGCTTGCATATGGAACTCGAATCCTCGGTCGTAAAATGGGTGGCTTAATTGCTTGATTTCTCACAACTAATGTAACTCCCCCTTCCCTACCACGAGTACAAAGGCCCGCGCACCACCGTTACCTCGGCCTGACTCTTACGTACTATCAACGTTGACCGCCGCTGCATGACACTTTAATTATGCCGCCGCGTAAATCCAACAAAAATTAACCTCGACGTTGAAAACCCGATCTGATTGGCGATTAACGTGGCCCACGATTGGATTTTCTCTTTATTTCATCCCGTGGCAGGTGTGCACTCTGGAACACGAGAAGGGAAGGGGACTTTCCGTGCATATGCGGTCGCAAAATATCAGGTTACCCCGCGTTTATATTAGCTCCACGAACGATTAATGCTTGTAATTACTTTCAACCATTGATATATTGGTCATTACGGTTTACGAGCGTGTCCCGTCTCATAGTGGACGTTTTAGATTCCTTTATCGACAAATTTCTGCTGTTTCGAGCAAATAGGCATCGGGCTGTAATTTCGGCCTAACCGTGTGATTAAGCTTCTTTGAATTGGCAAAAATTCATGGGACAGGGAAATGTGGGGCAATAATGCGCGTTATTGGTTCTTAATTATAGTGTTTGGAAGTTTCTAGTACTGTTGTGGTTGCGCATGACTTGACGTCATTATTCCGATGAATGTTTCAGTGA
Source organism: Calliopsis andreniformis (assembly GCF_051401765.1). Taxonomy (NCBI): domain Eukaryota; kingdom Metazoa; phylum Arthropoda; class Insecta; order Hymenoptera; family Andrenidae; genus Calliopsis; species Calliopsis andreniformis. Next base: position 6,884,384 of record NC_135068.1, on the reverse strand, counting down.
TTAAGGGGTTAGGGACACTTCGTTGCGTTCAGTGTGCAGTTTTGTGTTGTTTTTGTTATTTTTGCTCTTCGTTTCATTGAAGTGCAGAGCCTTGAGGCAGTGTTTCGAAAATACGTTGTTGACTGTTTTTAATAGTCAACGAGGCTAGCAGTTTCTGCAGTTTCGAGATTAAATTAGTGTTGTTACGTTGTGCTATAGTGAATAGTCTCTAGATATATAGATGAGCGTAATATCGGTCTACAAGTAAACAAATTATTTTTATGTTCACTAGAATTAAATTATACTAATCCCGCCAGAATACAATATGCTTCTATTTACTAATAAGTTATCACTTCAATTCTTTATTTAATAATTAATATTGGTTTCTAGTTTGTCAATTTTATATTTTGGTAATTTTACACTATATTTTATTATAAGACGAATTTAAATCAATATAAATTATGAATAATATTCCAGTTTATATATAATATAGATTAATGATAAACTTTGTATTATTAGCATGACAAATATGTATAGAAATAAATAACTAAAAAATCAAAATTAAATAAAGATCTCAGCCCTTCCTTTTATTCTTCAACCTCGAAGTTCCTGTCTGTCTTTCATTAAAAATGAAATTTCTTTTCAAAGAAGAAGACATCGAAAGTTCTGAATACAGGGAAAAACAGAGAAACTGACTTTAATTAATTGATACTAATTTTATGCGTATCACGCTGTAGCTAGTGTCTTAACAATTAAGATGAAGGTCTCTAAATAGATAGCCTTATTAGTTAGTGCTACTGGTACACATATTTTCTCACCTCCTTTCTAACGCTGTCACTGTTCACCTACATATCTTCCTAATGAGTTGCCACTGCACTTTCTATGATACTTTAGCCTTCTCCGCGGAATTCAATAGTTCTCCCAGTAATGATGAAACTCAATGAAACTACTAATTGTCGTGGAAGAAAAATCTACAGATTCTTAAAAAACTCAATCCACACACTTGTCGTGAAAATAACGTTCATCAAAATCAACATAAAATTAATTACTTCACAGCTTCAAATACTTCTTATACAGATTTAAAAAAAAGTATTCGATTTATTTGTTAAAATATTAACAGTGTTTGCATGTAGAAACTAAAATCCTTTTTTAATTGTATTTGCTTGCCGAATAAGTGTCAATTTGCTTGCTTTATTAACTATATTTCCATATTTTATTAACCTATATGCAGATACGCACTCGATGAACAAAACGAATAAAAACTGACAACACGTTCAACCAGCAATTTCACGTACATCGTTTCAATCGATATGAAATATCAAATGACGTCAAAAAATGCAGAATAAATATATTTCTCTAGAAACTATACCGCTGATTTAAATCTGGCGAACCAGGAGGCTCTCACTTCACGTTTTTTCATTTTTTTCAGTATCCCCTAATATTTAATCGAAATCCAATAAAACGGAGGGATAAGATTAATTGGTAGGTACGTACAGATTAATGACTGATGGAAAAACATAACCAAATGGCTGATAACTTGGAAATGATGGAATCGGCATGCAATTTTCAAAATTTATAAACAAGAGATTAAGTTATATCCGTTCGTTAATAATCTTTTAAGTGCACTGTGACCAAGAAAAATATTATTACACATTATTGACTGCAGATATTATTTAAATTATAGTTTTTACTCTTCACTCGACAGAATATTGATTTCACTTTTTCATTAATTATTAGTCTAGTTGAAGCTGTGAGCTAGCGAAGGGTAAAATTATTTCCTCTTACTGCCATTGATTTATCGATCGGTCATACTTATTGTCACTATGCGCGACACTTTGTCAGAAACTCGATCGCATTTTCTTCGAACTAAAGCTTTGGATCTTTTCGTTTCGCTATAGGTTCGAACTTTCTTCGACCTCCTTTCGTCGACAAGTTGAAACCAATGTCTGGAATCGGACCTATTGTAGTTGTCACTAGCTGTATCGTTCTATAGAAACGATGAAAGCAATTAAGCAGCTGACTGATAGAAACATTTCTCGTTGTGACTTCTTTTTATTAAGACTGCATATATATTTTTCCAGTTGTATTAATATAGTTGATATAACTCTCATATTGTTGAAATTTAAGTTTATTGGTTATTGAAATTAATCGTGCTGTAAAGTTACATATGCATAGAGTGGACCTACAAGAATTACCAATTTTTTGTGTGTCAATATAAGCTCATAGCTAGAAACTAGATAGAAGCTTAGAAAACGTAGAAAAATGTGTTTTCAGCTTCAAAGTATTTTATGTATCAGCAATTTTAGTTTGCATTCTTAAAAATAAATCAAATGAGGACTGAGTTAATTGTAAAATAATTCTAGGAAAACTTGATTCGATCACCCAGCTTATATCGAGATAACACATTGTTTCTGGAATTATGGAACTATGAGAAAAATTGTTTGATGTTTTCAGGACAATTTTTGTATTGTGTTTGTAAAAATACTTAAAATTAAAATACATGTAATAAATGTGAGAATATTCTCAGTGGTAATTTCTATAAAGCTACCCTGTTTGCAATATACTACACTGAATCACAAATTCTAATTCTAATTCAAATATTCAAATTTGAGTAATATTTTATTTTTTGCATTGCAACTAGAAAATTAAATAGAAGAAAAAATTCACTTAAAAAACTAAATATTACAGATTACAGGTTTTATTAAACGACCTGAATGCTGCAAATTGATTCTCTAATGATTTCTGTATTTACATTTCCTCTCTTTGATTTTAAAGCTTTATGAAAATCTTTTGTTCATTTTGTTCTCTTTTTGGTATATTTTCTACCATGAATTAACAATGGGATTCAAATATGGATATTGTGGAGTTCGTAATAACTGACTATTATTTGATATAATAGCTTACAATTTACGCTTTATATTTGGCATAATTCGCATTTTGGTATACAAGGTAATTTCGAAACTTTGTATTGCCATGAGATTGAATACAGGTCTTAAAATTTCCACAACTCAATTGCAAGTTAATTTATTGTTAATAATATTTATTTGTGTTACGGTTTGAAATATCACCGAGTCATTTGCAGAAAATTGTCTTCTCTAATTTTATTTGCTAATATTAAAAATATATGCTACAATGGCATTGCAATTATGGATCAATTAGTTTTTTAAGAGAAATGAGAATTTTTTCTCAACTTCAAATGCCTAATTTAAATATTCAAATAGACATTCTAAAGTTATTTTACTGTATATGTAGGTATGGGGTGTGAGATCATGTTCTTCCTTTTTATCATCCTATTTGTCTCTCTTGGGACTGTCATTCACAATGAACCCTATTTATAGTCAGTGTCACACACATCATCATTATTTAAGCAAAACAATAATAACGTCTGTATGAAAAAGTAACAAAGTACTCAGTTTATTATTTCTTCCCTTTTTTGAAATTCCAAAAATTACTTTTCTGAACAACATCGCAGTGAAAAATCACTCATAACATATTGCATATCTTGACTCTCCGATGTCATATTCGACTGTTGTCTCGATTACCATTTCATCAATATCCTGTCCATTTATTATTTTATTTTCTGATCCCCCCTTTTGAAAGCATCGCGTTTTATCGACGTATCGATAGATCGTGTCATTCCGATGAGTTTAATGGAGAAAGTTAAATTTCAGCTACCGAACATATCGAAGTTCCAACCCCACATCAAATTAAATATTTAAAGAAAACAGAAGATACAAGAGTATACTGTTCCTTTTTATTTTACAAATAAAGCTGATAATACGTATGTTCCATAGCTTTAGCAAAACAAAAGCCTCTTAATGTTATTTTCCTTATTTAATATACCATAAAAACGTGATTTCTAATTCTACCTCATTCACCCCTAATTCCTCTAACATATTATCCCAGTATAATAAAATATTATATAATACCCCTATATAATAAAATGAATAAGTCTTGAATGATAAAATCGACACATATTTGTTACAAAATTACACAAACGCGTCCAGAGTGTTTCCCTCTAAATTATAATCTAATTCACCGCGATGATTAGCGACTGTCTGAATTTCACTGCGAGGAAACACGTAATTGTTCCAATATATAACGCATACATGTAGTCAGAGCAGACGGCTATTAGTCTGATATGCATCTGCACGTATTAAAGTATACGAGGTAATTGATGTAACTCGTGATGTATAGTCCTCGCTTTGATATCCTCCACGTCTTGGGGTCCCAGAATCGCGAACCCCAGCCTGTCTGTCTGTTCGATGCACTTATTGTAACGACGTTATCAACATTTCGTCGAGCATCGAGCTTTGATTATGCAGCGAGGGAGCTTCGGATTAAAGCCAGTTTTAGTGGTGTACAGAACAATGAATGGGCTTAACAATGCCTCGCAAGTTGCCAGGATAAATACACCGTCGTATCCTTCACTGAAGGGCCCTACATTTCGAATATGTCAGCGTTATTCGCTTTGTCGTGGAACTAGTCTAATTATTATGCAACTCTTCCATGGATTAGGGATCATGCGACAGTAATTGCGAATCGACGATTTTTCTAAACGATAGGTAATTTTCGAGTTTCTAACTAATTATGAGTGAAATATTATTCTCGATAAATTAAAAAATTATTGGTTTAGTTTGTTTAAACAGGGTGTCCCTGTTCTGAGAGCTGATTCTACATGAGAGAATATGAAAAAAATTAAGAATGACAAAAGTGAATCTGGGATTTCGTTTCAGAATTATTCATTCTGAAGGAAACGATGAAAGTTCGTGTGAAGTGTGTCTGACTTGGACTTATTCTACTGCTGGCGCGCACTAGTCAGGCCAGACACAGTGAAATCGGTTGAACATGCCTTGAATCAGACACTGTTCACGCGTATTTTAAACGTTTTCTCAGCAATTACGTAATTACTCGGAAATGAAATCTTAAACGCAATTTCATCTGCTTTCATTTTCGTCTTATTCTGGCGTGCAAGATCATCCCTTAAATATCTGACACCTGTCGTCGAACCCCGTATAATTTCAATCATTTTTAGAGAAAATAGTATAATTGTATCACTTCAGAAATTTATTTAACACTTTGTCACACTGTTTATTAGGAATTTATTTTTTCACTCACATTGTAGTATTTTTACTTTATTAACCACTATTACAAATTCTTGAGAATATTAGAATTTTAGGAAGTGTTATAACACACTTTAGGTGCAATAATTTAATTCTTGGGCAACTGTTCAAGTACACGAAGGTATAATTGAATTAATTTCTATCTTACGGAATAGTGAAAATTGTATTTTCATATAGTAATGTATACCTTACATATTGTTACTAAAGTTCAACGAATTTTATTGTGTATAGCCTGAACCACTTTTCCTAAGTAAATTGTCAATAATTCTAAAATACTAAACTGTTGAAACACTGAAATTCAGTTCCAAGTCAAATTGACCCACAGTGGCTAAGGATGAACTATTCATCGACATCTGTTAATGTATACCTACTAATTAACACCAGTTTATTTGTTCCTAAGTGAATACTTCCTACCCCTTTTAAACAGTAATTGCGCAGAGCCTAGTGCCTCTGGAAACCAAATTAACGATTGTAGCATCGAAATGAGTGGAATCAATAACATTCCTAATCAGACTCCACCACAACCGTTCATTGAACCCATAGATAAATAATGTTTCCACAACGTTGATGGAAAGTACAATTTCACGCCAGCGACCTGCTCCTGTTCGTTACTTAATTGCATTAATTGAACGAAAAAGTCCGCGGGAATAAATTAAAAGTAATCTGTAAGGCTTCCACCACCGCCGAATGGGCGAGATTGCAAAGATTGCGAGCGAGAAATTGTGCGAGTTCCTGGGGAAATCATTTCTTTGACGTCAGTTAAGTTTCCAACGGGCTGTCACACTTAAAGGAACCATTCCCTTTACTTTGACTAATGTTTTTTACATGAAAGAATCGCGACTAGTAAGTGGTTTCCTGTTCGCAATTTAAATTCACCCTGTTCACATATTTCCCAAGCATCCTGTATTTTTTATTTTATTTTTAGTACAAGTCATATTTTTTTAAATTTTTGCCTCTGTGTATTTGTTAGGTTCTGTGGATTTTGTATATTTATATTGTAGAATTTGTACATTTAGGTGTGAAAAAGTGAAGTTTTGGAGATGACATGTTTTTGTACAAAATGGACTCGATTTGATTGAAAATGAGGAGAGGTTGTAAGAGTAATTTTCATGAATCTGGATATCGGAATAATGCTTATAAACACCGATAATTACACGACGCTTTTGATATAATTCACGATTCGCACTTTAGAAGCAGGAGCAATCAATTCCGTTACATAATCGAGGTTGTTATTAAATTTCGATTGGTATTAATGTACGCAGTAATCTACGTCCGACATGAGAAATGAAACCGAACGTTTTCTCATGTATAATTATGATTATTTAATGACTCTGGCGGATTTGATATTGTGGTTTAATGTGAAAGGCATTTTTTTTTTTTAATTAATTGAGTAGTTAGTGAGGGAATGAGATCATTTACTGAATGTTTTTGTTACTGGAATCTGAGTCTTTTAATTACTTTTTTTGAACATATTTAATGCAATAAAAAGTAACTATCTTTGGCTAAAAATAACTTTGAAGTGGTATAAATTCATATTTCATTATTACTACTATTACGTAGTAGAGCTCAAGCCTAGAATATATGAGATATTGAATATTTAAAAAAGAATCACTTCCATTTTAATTTTAAATACTCGCGAATTTGAAAGCTTCGAATATTTTCAAATTTGAAAGTTTCAAATACGTGAAAATTTGAAAGTTTCGAATGTTTTCAAATTCGTGTAAATTTGAAAGTTTCGAATATTTTCAAATTTGGAAGTTTCGAACATTTTCAAATTTGAAAGTTTCAAATACATAAAAATTTGAAAGTTTTGAATATTTTCAAATTTGAAAGTTTTGAATATTTTCAAATTTGAAAGTTTCGAATATTTTCAAATTTGAAAGCTTCAAATTCGTGTAAATTTGAAAGCTTCGAACATTTTCAAATTTAAAAGTTTCAAATATGTGAAAATTTGAATGTTTCGAATATTTTCAAATTTGAAAGTTTCAAATACATAAAGATTTGAAAGTTTTGAATATTTTCAAATTTGAAAGTTTCGAATATTTTCAAATTTGAAAGCTTTAAATTCGTGTAAATTTGAAAGTTTCGAATATTTTCAAATTTGAAAGTTTCAAATTCGTGTAAATTTGAAAGTTTCGAATATTTTCAAATTTGAAAGCTTTAAATTCGTGTAAATTTGAAAGTTTCGAATATTTTCAAATTTGAAAGTTTCAAATTCGTGTAAATTTGAAAGTTTCGAATATTTTCAAATTTGAAAGTTTCAAATTCGTGTAAATTTGAAAGTTTCAAATTCGTGTAAATTTGAAAGTTTCGAATATTTTCAAATTTGAAAGTTTCAAATACGTGAAAATTTGAAAGTCTCGAATATTTAAAAATTTGAAAGAAGTGCAGTGATCCAAATCCATATTCGATTATATTAAAGAGACTACTTTGGAAAATATTGGAATAGGAGTTATTTACTATCAAATAGCACAATTTTAAAGAAAATGATCGTGGTTCCAAATTTCTGGGAAGTAGTGTACACTCTCTATGATATTAATATAAAAACGAGAAAGGAAAGAAGAATAACCTATCCTTCAAATCTTATAATCGTGCAATCGTGTTCAACAAGAAGAAGAAAAATTCGACGTATCCCAGCGTCAACTCGTCAACGCCAAGAACAGCGGAAGAAATCCGTAAAGTGGCAGACGAAGTGGAAGGAACGGTGGGAAAAGAGTTTTCAGGGGGGAATAGATCTACATTAGATAGTTTCAGAGATGGATCATTTTATTTCAACGATTTGAAGAAAAATCAGGTCTCTGAAGAACCTTTCAGATTCGTCTAACAGAAGGTTGGAGGAAAGATGATTAATTCTAAGTGTAACTGAATATTGAAAGACATCGAATATTCACTTTGTTTGTGTGGAATATGTCCACGAAGAAATAAAAGAAAGCTGCATTAGGGTTGATGAAGAGAAAATGATTTTTCAGTTTCATAGTCCTGGGTAGGTAGAAAGTTATTTTCTGAGGAACTTCAAATTATTTGCGGGATCTGGGTTTTTAGAACATTTTCAGGAAAATTAGTTCGAGCTGTTCCAGAATTAATAACTATGAAGAGAAACGATAAAAATATTACTTTTTTAAAATTGGTTAGAAATTACATCTATTTTTTTCTTTTAGGAAATTATTTTATAAAAGACAGGAACTGTCACTGAAGGAGTGATTGTGCTTTTTTTAACAGTTTTAATGTTGAAAAAAGGTATTTATATTTAATAAAATAATAAAAACCAATAACTAGTAGTATTATTTCCCCAATATTTTAGAATTAAAACGCACAGGTCCAATTTGCCTTCCCTTTTCAATTTAATACTCAAACATTTAATCCTTCCATAGTTTAACACGAGCAACCCTTAAACAAGGTAGTCCACCAGCACTCTTGCATTAATCATAGATATCCATATAAATGACTGAAATTTCTCGTAGTTAGGCACGAAAAGTTCTCAGAAGGTGATTCAAAATTGACCGTCCATTCACGACAAATGGCAATTTCAAAATTAACTAATATGTACACACAGTAATTTGTTTCATGTGCAAGACTAACTTATCGATAATAAGGTCAAATTTATTATTGTATTATTTTCACTCGTTGAATCCGTGAGCAATCGTGAAATAATTCCTCGAGTTCCTTCGTTAATTGGTTACCGATGAACCCGTTTGATGATCAATTAACAACGACTCGATGTACATAACTGAAGAACCTGTGTTGAATAAACACTTTCATGCAAGGAGTACTGCAAGCCTGGCAATTTGTAAAACACTGTTTGGAACACCGTTTAGAACATCGTTTGAAACACCGTTTGGAACATCTGGTATTTACTTTTCTCGCGTTCTTTAATTTCCTTATATGTTTGCACCCCTTTCACATGTATCTCATCAATACCGAGAACAGAATACAGGTTGCACATCATGCACACATCATTTTTCAACTTAGCAACACGAAAATGTTTTATATTTTTCATTTGCACATTGTTCCTCATTTGCAATATTATTTTTTTAACGGTGTTCAATATTGCATCAACTGCCCACAATGGTTATTAGTGACAAAAGAAATGAATATCGAAATAGAAAATCTGTGACAGATTTTTTAATTAATCTATCAAACGACATTGCTCCTTAAGGGAGATTATACTAGGGATTCTATTGGTGATGAAATGGTCTTTCAAGTTTAAGTCTGATTAGTGTTTTAATCTACTAATAGTTATTCGTTCTCTTCTTTCAAGATTTAAATACAGTTTTTTAATTAAAAAAATCCACCCTAAATTTTCAACGTGCAGTGACTCACAGCGTCGTCTGAATATAGTCACAACGTTAATTAATTTCGAAAACTAACGTATTCTCTTCTTTCTGTCATCAGTATAATTTCCAGTTCGCATGCTTTACCCTTTTCCAGTTCGCTTAAGCTCGGCACAAAAAATAAAATATTCCAAGAATCTGAATACGAGTTTAATAATCCCTCATAAACTTCTCGCGTGTAACGAGCAGCACTTTCCCATTTCTTCCCTCAATTAAATAGTTTTAAAAATATCCAACGATGCCATATAGCATCTCAAATGAGAAACCTTTAAGATAGCCCCCAAAAAATACTATTACCTCACCATGGCACATTTTCCCCGACGCCTTCTAGACGGAAGTAATTTACTACACAAAAGGGTGCACATTCTTTCAGCGTAGCTCGCCGTGAAAGTGTCGACCGAGGTAGCGCAGTGTCAAATAATTTCGAACAGTTCCTTCGACGTGGCCCCCACCACCAACAAGATTTAAATCTTTTTCCGCCGTTATGGAGGCCACCATGTATCAAGCGTACGTGACTCGTTTCACCTCCGCTCGGTATTTTCGTCCAGCCATCGCAAAAACTATTTTAATCCCACTCCACGGCGGTTTTGTCCAGCCCGAAGGAAGGGAGTCCCGACGTTCCCGATGTATAGAAACTTTTTTATCCAGCGCAATCGTCGCCTCGAGAGGATCCAGGGGATGCACGGTCATCTGACGGGGATCGTTCCAAGTTCCGCGGAGCGCGCTGGCTTTCACCGAAATCGAATAATGCGCGAAAGTGTCAGCCACGTCCCATTCGTGCCCATCCGTACGCGTCACGGCCGACGAAGTTAAAGCTCCAGTCAAAAACGTGATTCCGCGATCAATTTCGAACTGCGATTTCTCAGCGAGCCGGGATCGAGTGTCGAACACTTCCAAGAAGACGGATGACTCCGCGCGACCGTACCTGAGAGCTCGTCGCTTTTCCGCGAGATAAGGAACACTGAGATTCGAAAAGGATTCTCTGGTGAACGCGTTAATTTCGTTGGGTAGATTACTTGGAGAACCGCTTGGAATATTTATTGCCTAGAGTCCTCTTTCGCTGGTGGTCACCCTTAGTGGGTAGTCGCGATACAGTATTCACTCGGTGTAAGCTCGTTGGCTGCCGTGGGAAATGCTTGGAACGAAGGAATTTGTGAGTTTTTGCCCATAGTTAAGAAAAAATAAAGTGTCAGTTTATGAGTTAATTCTAAAATTGTGTATCTCGATACAAGAACGCTGGTTAGGTTACTTAGAGCTTTGCGTGGAATATTTGTTACTGAGAGTCCTCTGTCTAACTGGTAACCCTTGACGGATACTCACGATACAGTTTTAATTTATTGTAAGCTCGTCACTTTATTCACTGTATCTTGAGAAAAAACTAGTTCTTTGAAAGTTAATTCTGAAACTGTGGCCCTCGATATATGGTTGTCAGTAGAGGTATGAGACTCTATGGTGTAGAGACACTAACAGCGATAAGATTAGAGAATTTGTTACATTGATGTGAGTTCTCAAGAAATACCTAATCCAGTAATTTTTGTTCACAGCATTACCAAAGATTTCCAAATGATCGAAATTAATTAATCTCGCATAAAAATCGAAGTTACAACGCGTGTTCAATTACAGGACAAAAGAGAACTGTAAAAATTCACTGTTTCACGGTTACGAAGTGGAAAGCAATACACCTTTGTAAAGCTTCAAATTCCTGTACGGTACACCATGAAACTAGTTTTTTGCTGTTCCAAAATAGAGATCTGTTTCCAGGTCCAAAAGGATATTACAGGATCACCGATACTAGAATTGCAATAGGGATTTGCGAACTAGTTAGCAAAGTCAGCGCTATGTACAGCGTCCAGCGAGACAGAAAAAAGCTCGTATAGATTCACTATATCTGTTTCTCATACTAAAAGATCCTGCGCCCGACACCTTTCCGAACAGTCTCCACTATTTCATACCCTTTCCAACGTCTTCAAACCATAAACATTATTTTCAAACTCCGAAAGTGTAGTATCCTCGAGGAAAAATTCTAAACTATACCCACTTTTTACACAGAAAGAAGAATCTTTTGCTAATAATTAAAACATCCACCACTGAATGAAACTTCTTGCAACATTATCAGACCATACATGACAGTTTCAACATCACGAGGTTTAGTACCTACTTTAAAAAATTCTTGACTACAACCACTTCTTGCACAGGAAGCATCTTTCGCCAATCACCTAAGAGTTCTTTATTGTACCAAACTCCTTCTAACATGCTCAAACCATAAATAACATTCAAGTTTGGAAACTCCTAAGTACATCCATTATCTCACAAAAAATGCAAGTCTTTGGCCCAGTACCCAAGTATCCTCCACCGTACTAAAGCTCTTCCAACATTCTCAAAACCATAAATAAACGCAATTCTGAAATTTGCAACTGTTTGGGGGCTCTTAAGCAAATCCATCTTTTGCTCAGAAAATGCAAAGGTCTTTAAGCCAGCACCTAAGTATCCCTCACTGCATTAAGCCCCTTCCAACATCCTCAAACGTAAGTTCCCCGAGGTTTAGTATCCACCCTTAAAAAAATTCTTAACGATAGGAAGTTTCTCGGCGATGATCGATGCGTCGGCGGCAAGGATCGAAGGCGCACGAGTGAATGGCACAGTGTTCCGGCGCGTTCTCTTACCGGTTACGAAAACCGCCAGTAGGATGAAAAGCGATGCGGAGAGGGTAGGACGCGCTTCCCGATACCTTGCGACACTTCTCATGTTGCCTCCGCGTTTGTTTTTGCAATTACACACACACACAGAGGCGCGCGCGGGCGATCACGGATCACAGGTTCATCTCATGGCATCCGGTTCCAGCGGTTGTCACACCTACTTGCCTATCCATTCACTGGTCTCACTTCACTTTCGAAATTCAAAATCCAGTCGCGCGGGACGCGTGGGTACGCGGTCAGCGGTCAGCAACTGTTCGCTCGCGATGGTGTCCGTTACCAGCGGGATGGTTCAGGGTTGACGGGCCATTTGTAATCGGCGAGGCCGATCCGACGATCTTTCATGCGCGATGGCGCGCTGCGCGGCCCAGGACGACGTGACAGCGAAGAGCTCTTTCGGTCGACGTACAAGCGGCTACTGAGGCTCCCGCCGCAAGCACAGAGAGCTTCCAGTGCGTCGACTCGGTCGTGCAACCCGAAAGCTCGTTTCTCTTCCCCCCTTATGCCCACCGTCCCCCTGTCGCCTCCTTCCCTTCAGCGCCCCCTTCCCGCGATCCTCGCTTCACCCCCTCAGCCATTTTAGCGTCGTCGTCGCGATCAGCCGCCCCAGTGCGGGCTGCGCGCGCGAGTGAGCTTTTGCGTCCTAAAGCTGGATAGCTCCGGGGAAGGGGTGATTGATTGGCGCTGAAGCTTCGCGACTGATTGAATCTTTTTTACGTTTCAATATCGGTATCCCCGAGTGGGATGTATGGCACGCTGAAACAGAGTGCTTCGACTCGTCGGTACATGGATATTAAGTTCCTTGAGGGTGGCCGGCGAGTTTGGGAGCCAAGGTCCTCTGCGCTACCCGCGTCGCGCTCGGTCTCCAACGCGGTTGCGACTGGAAGCGTCGACGCGAGTACTCTGCAGAGATTATGATCCGTTTTTTGGTTGGTCCCCCTGGGAAGGGTTCGTTGATCTTAGGGGTTGGGGTGCTTGCTTCGGGCGAGATAAGAGTTGTTCAGACCTTTTCTTGGTTTAGGGAGGGTGGTATTGCAAATGTGGATGCAAAATATCTCGGGGGATTTGTTAAGTAGCTTTAGAGTAAGGCGAAGCGCGATTTGGGTTGGGACTGGATTAGGTCTGGGTTAGTTCTTGGCGAGACTCTAGATTAATTTTGACAAAAATGGATAAGAGGAGGAAAGAAATTGACCAGGTTTTGCCTAAGTAAATGTAATTGGGTGGGTTTGTACACTTAAATAAGGTAAAACAAAGGGAGCAACGGGTAAGAGTGTAGATTCACGTTAGACCTAAGTAGATAAGGTGATTAAGGTATTTCTGTGGGTTTGTACCATAGATTAACTTCGACCAAAATAAACTAATAGGATGGGGGGAGCTTTAGATATAGGTTTAATCTGGGTTAGATGGTTTTGTAAATTAACTTTGATGAAAATATGGTCAAGTAAAAGGGTCACTGTAGAAGCGACCTGGGAATTATGTATTAGATATTAGACTTTAAGATAAGTCAATTCCTGATAAGCAGTAATTGTCACTTTTGCAAATGTTAATGGATTTATTGTTCATTTACATTTATTTATTATAAAAGCTCGATCTTAAGATGAATTTGATCGAAAATGTTTTAATCTAATTTATTTTAAATTGTTAATTTTATATAAAATGGTGGAATTTTTTTGACGAATGCAATATTTACGAAATGGGAAATTGTGAATGATTTCAGGCGAAATTGCAGGAAGCGGAAGGTAATTTTACTATGTAAATTTTAGGTAAAATAACGTGGCCTCAAAAAGTTCGACCGCGTGACCATCAAAGTATTAAGAACAGTGACGTGAATGGGGTTTATAACGCGAACATGATTTTCTCACTATATTTGATATTAACAATTTCCATTTACTTTCAATTTACCAGTTCGCGTTTCCTTACTTCGATAGAAAGAACTTTTTTAATCACATTTTATAAACTTTTATGTTTCTAAATTTGAATAATACATATTTGACACATTGGACATTTATATGGCTCAGTTCTTACAATGCTATCACATCCTCAAATTTTATAAAATTTTATAGGAAGAATTGTTACTATTATCTCGTTTTCTATATAATCATAATCTTTTTAGGTTATGACAATGCTGCAATAAACAGGCGATATGAATCTAAAATACAGGTAGATTCATTTAAAAAAATTATTTAGTCATAGAAAATGGACACTGTAAACAGTTTGTTTATAATATAGTTAAAACTGAAATAACTGAAAGTCTTGTGAATGAAATTATCTTGAATTAAATAATACAGTATACATTAGTATTGAAAGTAAGTATGTTCTGCAAATTTAATTTGATCACAATATATTGTTAAATATTTAGTATTTATATTCTTTGAGACAATCCCAATTATGCAAACCAGATTTCAGGACACAGGAAATGGATTATTCTGGACTTCGACCGCAAAAGGTTAAGCTGCGTAAGGAATACGTAAAGCCACGTTCCTACATGTCTGACACACGATAAAGAACAAGCTAGGAGTGCTTAAAAAGGATCACCTGCAAAGGTCATCGAGTATATTCTGCAACTCACGTTGAATACCGAAGAATATAGTTGTAAAACTTCGTAAAAAACGAAATTAATATTTCAATTGATTAAGCTTACTCAGAACTCCAAATTTCTCAATCGTTACAACTTTAACAATTTTTGCCATATTAAAGTATTCACTAATTTTTACAATGAATTCCTAGTATTTCAACATAAAATTTTTGAGCGATTTCTTCAATTAAACAAAATGTGTACAATCGCATGCAAAATGGAGACCATATGAATGCAATAAATGGAAATGGATATTCTGTATTAAACGTAATAAACTGTACCTTCGTTTTTTAAGTTTTTAAATTTGAATTTTCATACTATCACCGTTTCGACTATTCATTGTTAATACCTTGGAAATTTGATATTATCAATTATAAAATGCTTGTTTTACGCTATTTCGCTAAGGTTTCACTTCCGCTATTAAACTACTTCGTTAAAAGATTGATTGTGCACGCCTTTATTACGGCCAATTACAAGTTACCTCTTTATGAGAAGTCATTGGAGATACATGTAAAGTAGGCGTACTACTGTTGGGAACGACAGTGACAAATGTATCCTAAGTTTTCTGACTTCATTTCCAACGTCGTCATCCAGCGAGGGGAAAAGTAATTTTCGTTAAGAAGTAACGCCGAAGGAATGACTTTGCATACGTTTATTGCAGCCAATTTGTAAAAACGCTGCGCGATTATCTTAAAAGCAAGGAGGATATTCAAGTAGGTTACTCTCTGGCAGTCTACCTTTTACAATTTAGCGTGCATGCACTACCTAAAAGACTTTTAAAATCGCTGAAAATGTCATTTCTTGGAACAGCTCAGACTCTTATACTAATGAATTATTTTGACATGCCTTTTTTGTTAATAATAGCTATACGTTGACCACCCAAACTTGGCACAGTTATAGAAAAATACGTAGATATTATTCAGTAGGTATTTTCATTAAGGGGGCAGACTCCTTCGGGGCCTACTCCGAATCGATCGAAGCGCTGTTGCGAAAAAACGGGCATTAGTGAAAACATATAATTTATACATGCGACATTTGATAATGTGGCATCTAGCGTTATCCTGTTGAATTACAAATGAGAAGTGCGAAGGTATAATTGCCAAATCGCAACGTAGGAAAGTTCTGTCACACTGTTGCCACATCAATTACAATTTTATGCATCAGTAAATCTCTACTGAATACGCCTTGAGCCGATATTTTGCTTCATACGAAATATAGAAAAGGACGGTGCGAGCGAGAAAGAAAGAGTATCACGAATGAAACAATACATATGTGCCCAAAATTATGAAAGTGGTCTAAGAAACAACATTTTCGTATGAGATTCACACAAAATTTCACATTTATAATAAATGTTCATTAATCAACACTAATTATAATGTTACGTAATATAAAAATATTTTCTAATTTATTTAAATATAATCCTTTAAATATCCCAAAATAAGAAATATACAATTTAGACCACTTTCATAATTATGGGCATATATATATACTAATATGTGAAATCCTAAAACTTATATATATAGAATAAATAATTCATTAAATTCATGCTATTCATTCAATCATTCATTCATACTTTTTAAGAAATAAACAAACGAAATTACTTTAATTTTTTTTTACTTAAAAATAAAAATTTTATGAGTGGTATAATTGTAATCTGTGAAAAGGTATACAAAAATTAGAATTATTTAAAATAAAAATTGAAAACAAAAAAAATTAAAAGCTACCACGAGATTCGAACCGGGCACCTACAGATTATGAGTGAATGCCTAATTCACTCAACTAAGATACTTTCGTGTAAAATTAGTGGATTAAACTATAACTTCTGGAACAATTCCAATTGTTTGTTTATAGTAAATAATAACTATTGAAGAATAATGATTTGTAAATCACCTTTACTTGCTACATTTTCATCGATGCAAGGGTCACTCACACTGAACCTCTCGTACTGTTTGCAACGAGTGCAAGACGTTGCGAGTATTCATTAGCAATGTTATAATTTATATATTTAGTGAACAATAAACATGTATCATAATATAATGACAAAAACATTATAGGGGTATATATTTTTCGTGAAACCACTCGTTTCAGGGACCAATTTCGCACAAAATGCAGTTTAACTAGGAATGTTATTATTTTGTTTATAACGTAAAAATTCAAAATTCTATTTTAGCCGTGTTTTGTGTTTTGGTTCATAGTATTTGCATACAAATTTGCAAAACGATCGATCAGCATGTTGTCAGTGAAAACAACGACAATATACTATTTTTTAATATATTTTTTAAATAAATTAATATTTTTAAAAACTATTTACATAGGTGGATTCGTCGTTTAAAAATACACAATCGCCCCATTTATATCATTTTGCTATACGCACTAGTTTTGGAGATATTAAACGAAATATGTTTCCCACCCCCAACTTTGGAGGTGGTTTTCACACCCTTTAGATGAATTAGAAGCAATAAAAAAAATACGTGTCGAATATTTTCGGCTATTCTACAATCCTACAAAGTTTCATCAAAATCGAAGACTTTCACCTCGCGATGTTCCCTTATTAGTAAGAATCAAAATCTCGGCTGGAGTTAGATTCGTTCAAGTTTTCCTGATGGGCAGAATTGTAATATGTACATATATATATGTGGCAACAGCGTGACCAAACTTTCAATACGTTTTGGCAACTAAGCCTTTCTTGCGTCTGTATTCGTGTATTCGATGAATACGCCATTCAGCTGTCAAATTCTAGATTACATTTACCGACTGATCTGTATTTTTATCGATGCTGATGGTAATATGACCAAATTGATTAAGATATACCATTAACGCTTCTAACGGCAAATCGTTGAACTATTTTTGTGTCAAAACGGGTGCACAACGAAAATTACGCTTTACGCCTTCAAGAAGTGTTAAATTGAGAAAAATCGCATTTCCACGATATTGTGCTAATTCAAGGAAGGGTGCTCTGGTGTGCTATGAGTGAAAAAACCATTAAATCGTGAGATATTTGCAAAAATGTCACTTCGGCAGCCATCTTGCTAGTTTACAACAGCGTCTGTTTCATGCTTACAGTTTGTAATTTTACAGTTTTCTCAACGTATAGTATTTATTGGAGTTTAAATGGACCAGAGCACCCTGTAGTGAAGTCTACTCGTGGGTTCTGTACCCGCGAAAAATTCATTTATGCAAGTATCGAGACGTAAAGCGTAATTTGCGAAACCGTTTGTCTCTCTCGCTCATCGCGTATACGTGTATGACTTTCTTTGCTTGTGTGAGCGCACGCACACAGCTCAAAACACAAGGAGTCTGCCCCCTTAATATGGATGTTTAAAATATAATACATGAATTTCTCAATGCACAGTGTTACATGTTAAATATTAAGAGAGAAACAATATTATACAGGGTGGATCAAAAATTACTTTCGTATTTCGAAAAATCCTATATTTGTTATATCTAACGATTTTAGTATTTTTCTTTTTTAGAAGTAAAGTTTAACTCAAAATTTATAGACAATTAAACTAGTAAGTAATTCTCTAACTGAAATCACCATTTTTATATATTTTTACAAAATTTACAACAAGAAAAACAGAAACTAATAATTGATTCACCCTGTGTAATCATAATTAAACCATAAAACGATCATAAACAGTAGTGAGTAATAATTTAAATAATTGGCTAACTTTATAATTAATAGATTGATACCAAACAGCTTTTCCACTTTCACTTGCAATCAACCAAGGTAATATTAATCGTGGTCGCTAAGTTTACATGGTCGGTCTCCATTCAGAAAACATTCCACATACTAACTTCAAGGCGTTGTTCCTGACTAAACAAATATCAATTGACACTAGATAGACTGTAACAGATATTACAAAACAATTTATGTTTTATTTGCATGCTTTTATGAACCTTAACAATGTTCACTGTGTACAGAAGACACACTAGTGTTTCGAGTTCTTATCCATGCTCAGTGTTACTAAACCAGTGTACCACGGTCGCAAGCTTTCTCTCTCGCTTTAACGTAACTTATCATTTGCGTGTGACTATACCTGGTTAATTTACGACGCGCTGTACCACAGCTGAATCACAGTTATGCTGCCTATTGTTCATCAAAACGCGATCTTTGCCATGCCCCAACACCAAACAGATTCCTCTAACGTTTACACTCGATTCCTGATCGCCTTAGGTCGAGGGGATTGCCAGTACCGAGCGACTCGTTAATAAATAGTTGAATCAGAACCGATGTAATTATGAATGGATGAATAGGAGGAGATCGTCTAACTAATTCCTATTTCGAATGCATCACGTGTACAATTAATAATTCGCTTTTAATAATCATAGCCGATACCTCGTTGGATCGTTATGCGAATTGCATCATTTTAGAAATTTGATTCGGATAATGGAAAGAAGGCTGAGTGGGTGAAATAGTGTGGTTGATTATGGTAACCTGAGATTTAGATGAGCCAAGTGTGAGAAGCGATGCGAATTAATTGTAAATTGATGGATTCAGAGATACCTGAGGTTCAAAGTATACATCGAGTGTCTAGGCAGCGGAGGACCATCTTCGATGTAAATGTTTAATTTCATATGGAATGTAATATGGAGACTTTATTGGCACCTTGGCTTCCTTGGCCCCACCAAGCCTACCTGAGGTCTATCCTCCAAGCAGATATTTCAAAGTCATTATTGTTTTATTCGCCTTTTAATGAATTTACGAAACACTATTGCTCTTCGTCAGATCCTTGATTATCCGAGTTAACCTTAAAATCCAATTCAAGGCTAAAATACATTTGTTCGAGGTCTATTCTGCGCCAAAGTGCTCTAATCGTTAATACCCCAAATAATTGACATCCGGATAATAGAGAATGTAATTGTGCATCATCAGTGTCCTGTTAATCAAGGTTTTACTATACCTAAAAAGTGGCGATATACATCCGACGAAGTGTCATTGCCCCAATATTAATGGCACCTCCTCATCAACCTAACTCGATATAAATGACTTTGGATGATTTCCAAAGGAATCTACCAATCACGATCATTTACGCGGAAACAACTGGATATCACGGACAGTTACGTTAATTAAGACCGGATGGATGAGTCGAGTTCGAACGAGCGACCCGCGTTCACTGTTACCTGGCTAGAAATATGATCGATGCGTACACAGCAATGGCATTTCGTACAACTGTCTGCCATTTCTCTCAACTCCTTCTGATTAGATTTTCCGTTCTGCTTTTTGCACCATTGTCGCCGCCTGCAGGGAGGGTCGCCGCGTATTAGATGGAAATTTAAACGAAGTCAATGCCCCGAACGCTCGCCAGTTAGCATAAAAAACGTTAATAATTTATGCAGGATGACAACTTCTTCACGAGCACACATCTGCATTAATGTCTTGAGGCACGGTGTTAGAAAGCACGGTTTTTGTTACTTTCGAAGGTAAATAACTTTAAGACAGTTCTTCTTTGTTCTTTGTGTGATTGATTGCAAAGCTGACTAGTCCAAACAAGCTCATTCCATTAATTTCAGTTTTTGTTTCGGAGCTTTCAGTTTGTTTGACGGCTGTTCTCAATCACAGCTTTTTGCAACTGACGTTTTGGAATAGCTGCAATTGTTAGTAACCGGTGATGAACAATGAGCACTTTAGAATTGTTGCACGACCATGTAACGTTACGTTAAACAATTGTGGGCTTCAAATATAGTAGGATACCAACATGCATGGAACAAAATATACAAATTGAAAAATGAGAACTTTGATAAAAGTTCCATTTTCGATATTCGAGTTTACAATTTTCAATTATATTATTTGTTTCTAGTACAGTGAGGTTTTGTTACATGTTCAGCAGATTTTATTCGTTACACGTTCATCGTTGTCCCCATCATTATGTCTCAAAACGTGACTCTACTAGATACAAAAAATCGGCTCGAGATCAAAGGAGATGAGAATTGCCTGCCTGGACACGATATATGTTCATGAATACATAACGAGAATTTAATGTGCTTGAGTTTGAAATGTTCTATTTTACTAGTCTGTACCTCTACAGTCACCCCTGTTTATCAAACACCTATATGTATATTTTTTCTTGCAATTCCTATTAAGACTTAAAATTTCGAAATCAATTTTAAACAATATTTTACTCGACTGAACAGCTACTTAAAATTACTTTTGGAAATCTAAGGCACCTCAAATGTCAGAACGTGACTTTCGTGTTTCAGTTGCAAGGCTGTACTTGATCAATTTGCGAGAGCCACCCTGTCTCACTTAGTTCGTCAATATCGATCTGTGGCTCTATATTGTGTTCTGATTGCTCTGCATCGCCGATTCTGTTTATTACTATTGTTATTACGGTTCCTGGCAAAGTGTGATGCGTGGTCTTTATGAGCATCGCGAACCAATGTCAGGCACGCTCTCACATAATATGACAGAGTGGCATTCATGAAACAGCCTGTTATTGAGCACGTGTTAATGATGACAGGGCTTCAGAGAGGCTGCGAGCGATTAACGACTTCAAATTGTGGTGGAAATTTTTTACAGTAGAAGTCCTCGTCGGACGATAAAAAGTAGTACGTAAATTTTTTATCGGTAGTTTGCTTAATTAATTTCCAATTTGTTATTATCATAAGGATGCTGAAATATCGAAGGTTTTTGACACTATTACGTATTACAAACTTTAAGATTTATTTATTATTAAGATCGTTTTATCTTCGTTGTGTTATATGAAGATTAATGTTATTCACTGAGTGAAACTTATAGTAAATTTTTTTTGATAAATTTCAACTTTTCTGAATGCACCCTTTATGCGAGATTGTCGATTTATTAATTGACATAACAGATAATAAAAGAACTATATAAAGTAACTGCAATAAAATGAAACGTTGCATTGTTTATATAACACAGAACCGTAAGCTCAATATAGTTTTAGTAATAAATGTATTTATAGTAGTATCGATTAATTATTATTCCATCTACTAGTTAGTTAAATCGCTGAAGTCGAAAAACTAGCGATTAGCGAACAACCAATTATATCGACATCGTTTAACGAGATTTATTTTTGCTTCAATTTGAGTTTCATTTAATTGGGGCCGGTTATACATATCCAAAGTTTGTTATTAATTAATATTTAATATAACCGTATGCGTTCATAAATTACCATTTTATAGAGATTCTCGCCGTGATTAATTTGTATTGAATTTCAAAGAATTATCTTGAAAATTGTTACATACAGTCACTCTCAACAATTTACATACATTTTACAAGTTACAATTGTTTCGACATAAGCTCGATAATACACTCGCCTGTTTGTTAAAAAAAAAAAAAAAACAAACAAATACAAATTGATACGTAGCTAAATTAGATTAACGAGGC
Source organism: Calliopsis andreniformis (assembly GCF_051401765.1). Lineage (NCBI taxonomy): Eukaryota > Metazoa > Arthropoda > Insecta > Hymenoptera > Andrenidae > Calliopsis > Calliopsis andreniformis. The sequence continues at coordinate 6,862,332 of NC_135068.1, read as the reverse complement.
ATATGGGCAAGTTTACATGACACTGCATAATATTTTAGGAAAAAGGTTAGAACAGATATTTCTGTAATGTTACAAGTATTAAAGCGATTACCCATTAAATCTTAAAATATCCTGGCAAAATTCCTCTGCATTTTAAAAAAATGAATAAACGAAAACAATCTAACGCTAGCAAATCTGTCAACAAATATATAATAAATACATCAGGATTGAAACTCTGCTAATAATTTCAAAAAGAAACACAACAATATCGTATTAAGCTAAAAAAAATCCCAACATCACAGATTCTCCCGTGCACCCTAAACTATTTCAAATTCCCAAGCTGTGCACACATAAACTTCCCCAACAGTCTGCAGCCGAAACGCAGACAATTTGCTCCGAGTGCCTTTTTCGTCGAACCCTTTCAGAAAATCTTCTGGTAGAACACCCATGGCTCCGTCAAAATACATATTGGCTGGAGCAGTTTGTATTTCCATACGATGGAGCCCGAAAGCGTTCGCAGTCGATTCTGCGTCGCCGCGCAAACACAGCTCGCGACTCGCTCGGAGTCTGAGGACCCGGTGACTGACGTTTCCGCCAACATTTCCGCTAACACTTGCAACCTTTCGCTACAGCCGTGCCGGGCTACCTGAATCCCACGGAAGCGCGACATGGCGCAAGTTAATTTGTCCCTCCTCTGATCCCAGCGTTCCCTTCGCCCCCTTTCACCTCTCCTTAAATCCTTAATGTCCCGCTCATTATGCCGGCGTCAAACAACCGCAAGCTGGAAACGGCACGTACGGTTCATTCGACGATAATCGCGTTAGAAGTATCCAGCTGTAATACTCTGTCTCTTTGGTCGTCAAACACCCTTAAGGGGGCGTAATAAATCAAGCGGGCATGTGAATAGTATGACGTGGGCCCACTGACAGGGCTGCTTTGGCGCAGGACGATATCGCGAAATGTGAATTATTGTTCTTCGGTAATTAGTACATGGAGCAGTTGCGGTCTTCATTAAGGAGAGTCACGAGTTTTGCTTGCTAGTAAAGGATGCTGCGACATTTGTTACGGTCGAGAGTAAATGCCCTAGCCGCGACCATTGTGCCAGGGAAGTGAGTGTAGAATAATAATTATGGATTTCAGGCAGGTTGAGGCGAAGAACGATGTTCTTAAGAAATGAAACTGTAATTTCTTGATACCTATAGGCATCGTGTACATACATAGATCGTGAATATATACAGGATGTTTCTAAATCTGTGGGACATTTTTGGAGGATAGGTTATGTATACCTAGGCAATGAAAAAAAAGGGTGTTTCCAAATCTGTAGGACATTTTTGGAGTATAGGTTATGTATACCTGTGCAATGAAAAAAGTTCACATGAACATATGTCTGGGGATGCTTAGTTCTTTTGTTATACTTTTGTTATATAAATGTTGGCTCTGTTGCACATTAAATTCGTTTAATGGGTGGTTTTAGATTTTTCTTTTAAACTTATTTTTAACTATATTTAAATTCATACCTTCACTCAAGCGTATCAATTTTTCCACATTTGCATAGTTCAGATGCCCTAATTTTCTGTGCCATCTTTGTGCCTCGTTTTTTGTTGCCAATAGACCTTCCATTTTGTATTTACTTCCTATAGTCCATCTTGCCCTCAAATTTCTTCTAAAATCGTCATTTTATCTCCTAACATCTCAACCTTGTTTTTCGTAAATCGTATCTCACCATCCTTTTATATAATCGCGTCCACTAATAATAAATTTCTTGTCAATTCTGGAACTAATATTACCTTTTTTTAGTATACAACTCTCGGATGTAACTTCTCCTATTGCTTCGGCTTTCATCTTTACCGTCCTTTTCGCTGTACTTATTTCTATGTTAACTGTTTTTAGATTGTCTAGTAATTTATATTGTTGACCATATAGTCTTAAGCTCCCGAGTCAACAACCCATTGGCCTTGTTGAATATTATTGCTTGTTAAAAAACATTCCTTTTGTGCCGCGTTTCTATCCGCTATTCCAACTGTACGTTTTTTGAAGCAACAGTCTCTCTTGGTATGGTTGTTTTCCTTACAGGTGTTACATTTTTGTATGTCCCATTTCAAATTGTTTCTCACATTGTCCATGGTATATTCCTTGCTTCCATCCTTGGGATAATTGTGGGATGTCGATTTGATTCTGGAATTGTTTCCCTTAAAGAAACAATCTTTTTCAAGATGATTAGTCTTTTTGCAGATGTTACATTTTTCAACTAAGAATGTTAAGGAAACTGATTCTTGCAGATTGTCTTCCAAATTTAATCTGCTCTTTTCAAGTTATAGTCTTGATATTAGATTGGTTAATGTTTTTTCTTCTACTGGAGTGGAATCCTAAGCACTAGGGAAATGCTTATATTGGCTGGGTAAGGTGGCTATTATTTTAATAATTATTGCGTCATATAAACTCAATGATTTAAATTGGATTTAAATTCCAAATTATTATTTGGAATTTCCAGAGTTAGAAATTTGTTTTATCTTTCAGTTTTTCCATTTGTTACGTCCTCACCGTTATGACATTTAGACATCGCCATGTTCTTTCATTTTTACTCTTACCACACTTTCTTAAATTTTGCAACACTGAATTATTTCAATTTTTACTTGGTTTTACTTTTATTTATTAGCCTACATTATCTTACTCATTTTCCTGTTTACAGTTATATTCTTATTCAAGAATACATTAAGACGTGAGACACTTTTGGAGGATAGGTTCTAGATACAAAGACAACGAAAAAAGTTCAAATACACATATGTTCAAAGATGTATAGTTTTCTATTTTATGCTATTATTTAAATGTTATTTGCTATTTTATATTGCGTAAAATGCTGGCTCATTTTTTGCCTACAAGGGTACTATTCTTTTTGAGGTCCTATCAGGCCTAGAAATATTACACACAATCATAGGTCTTAAACAAAACATCACACCGTATGCAATATAAAATAGTATACAACCAAAGAACCATGACTAACTATGACTATATACTATATGACTAAAAAATTAAGCCTATCTAAACTCTACATTCCAAAAATCTCCCACATGCATGAAACACCCTGTAGAATAAACCTATATCGTCAACATACATAGTCAGCAAACATCGTGTTCATGATAAGCAATTTTCATGTTCCTTGACCCCTAGCTGGTTGAGTCAAACTGAATAATTCTTCACAAGCAACCTCAATAGTGATTGCAATCAATATTTAACGAAAACATAGCCAACACAAGAAGAATTCGCAGTGTTCCCTCCAAAATTGATCGAAACCCTAAAGAGGTGAACTCAACCTAGCCTTAAGCCCCTGTAAGACTTCAACGCCCAAACCCATCAGTTCCCCAAACACCCTCGTCCCATAAGTCGCAGCGGCTAATCGTATTCCCCCAGCTTTCCTTAATTTCTGCCCCGGCAGTATATCATAGGGGCGGAGGAGTGCAATCGATTGCAACGTTTAGCCGCGAAACCGCAGGAGTCGAGGCAAGGAGGCGGGTGTGTAGCCGCGGCGTGTACGTACACGCTTCCACGGGCGAGAGAAAAATTTCGGTGGCTCCAGATGCGACCGTCCGATCGAACTTCAACGTCGTTTGCAAGCTTCCCCCGGCCGCCTCGCCGCATTCTCACGTTCCATTGCGAAACTGTCGAAACTGTCGAATCGTGGACAAAGGACGTATAATACGAAAGTTGGAAACAGAGGGGAGGCGCAGGCGGTGCATGCGCAAGAGGATGTGCATCGGTCGCGGCGATACGACACACAGGAACTTCTTCGACCGTATAATATTCCACGTGCGAGTTGTCACTTTGCGACCGCGTTTCAGTGACTAATGAGCGCTTTTGAAAGCACATTAGGTACTGTCAAATACACGACGACCGCGCTGTATGCGGGCCCCAGCGCTGGGATGCCTGGTACGTGCGCAAACGCCGAGCTCGACCAACCATTCGCGCACTTGTTATCCTTCGCGCGGATGTGGAGAGGAAATGATGTTAGCGAAGAAACCGGCGTCCCTGGGATGATCGAGGTGCCTGGCAAAAAGGGTCGGTTGGTTTCTGTGTTTCCGTGATACGGAGGTAACCTACTGTGATGTTTTGCGAGAGGTTACGAAAGGATGCTACTTTGTTACGAACCTGACGCGATAAGTATAGAGTGGGCTGCGTTGATTTCCATGTTTGCAGGAAATTGACGTCGTGCAAATTTTAATTGCCGAGGTGCTTTAGGAAGGTTTATGGTTTCTCTGGCGCTAGTTTCACATGGGGGAGCATAAAAGAGTGGGGTTTATTTTAACATTTCTGTGAAATGTATGTCTCTGGAAGTTTAACAACAGTTTTTGTGAAGGTTTACTACTCTTGTCGTGGAAAACAGGCTCCGGGGTCTGTGAGCACCCGAAAAAGAGTTGGGGTCTCGAGTGGGGGAGCGAGAGTCTCGAGAGAGTAGGGGAGGGGGGGTTAACGAGTGAATAGAACTCTACTATAATCTACATTCTTGCTTGTGCTCTTGGTATGTAAACTGATTTCACGTTTCATGTCGTTTAAACATTATTATGTAAGCTATTCTAATCACACAATAATTGAAAATAATGGAAAAAAATAATCAACAGCAAAAGTTAATGTATTGAAATAAATCTAAGTTTCATATCTCAATATCCAATTTCTAGCTCTTGGTTTCCAATTTCAATTTTTGTAATGCTTCAAGATTATTTGATAAAATATTACAATAATTAAACGAATCAAATTCATTATACAAACGTATTAACAGTGCCTATAAAAGTTTAATTTCTTTCTCTATAAAGTACCACAAAGTATTCCTCTATAATTTTTTTATGGCATTAATAATTCAGAGGCTACATTAAACAGCACTTAATAGTGCGCTTACACAAACAAGTTCTGAAATATTAACCTGGAATATGAAACTTTATAGAAGCCTCAACGTTTCGTAAAATAAATATTTAACAAAGGGAATTGTCATGCTCAATTACTTGTCGTCGCTGAAACACATTTGTGTAACAGTTTCTTGTATCAACGCATAGAGTAACACAGTATAAAAGTTAAATCGATTTGACGAACTTCTCACATGAGTTACGCGGTGCAATTACCACTTTAATTTATATCGTTACCACTTTAATTTATATCAGTACTACCATCTCCAGAGCAAAACGGGTCAAATAAGAATTGCATGGTTCCAAGGGGCACGAAAGGTGGATTAAACGAAATCTTTCGAAGTACAGACCATTTCGTTTGATCCATCTTGCGTTTCCGCAATGAGACATGCAATATTCATTTGACCCATATTCTTTTAGAGATATTAACACTTCTGTAAACAGGAGCGAGGAGCGGTGATTTCAACTGCTTTATCCTACATATTAGATCACTTTATCTTGTTTATAATTAATCGTTAATAATGCAATTCTAGCCCAATATGCACACGAAACGAGAGGAATTAATAATACGTTGTTAAATAGTAGTATGGTAAGTGTTTAAAAAAGTTTTAATCTTTAAATAGTACAGTACTTAGATATTTGAATATTTGGATATTTGAATGTTTGTATGTTTGAAGGTTTGAATATTTGGATATTTGGATATTTGGCTATTTGAATATCTGGATATTTGGATATTTGGATATTTGAATATTTGAATATTTGAATATTGGAATATTTGAATATTTGAATGTTTTAATATTTGAATATTTGGATATTTGAATATTTGAATATTTGAATATTTGGATATTTGGAGATTTGGCTATTTGAATACCTGGATATTTGGATATTTGGATATTTGAATATTTTAATATTGGAATATTTGAATATTGGAATATTGGAATGTTTTAATATTTGAATATTTGGATATTTGAATATTTGAATATTTGAATATTTGAATATTTGAATATTTGGATATTTGGATATTTGGATATTTGGATATTTGGATATTTGGATATTTGGATATTTGGATATTTGGATATTTGAATATTTGAATATTTGAATATTTGAATATTTGAATATTTGAATATTTGAATATTTGAATATTTGAATATTTGAATATTTGAATATTTGAATATTTGAATATTTGAATATTTGAATATTTGAATATTTGAATATTTGAATATATGAAAATTTCTATGCCTGAATATATATTAAAATATCTGTAAATTTGTAAAACTTTGAAACAATAAAATTTTAATATTTGAATATTTTTCTATTTTGAAAATTTTACTATTTACATAACTTGAGAATTCGCAAATTGAAAAATTGGGGAGTTTTAATATTTTAATACTTTGTGAGAGGTTATTTCTCATAATTTCACACATACATAGTTTCAAACATTCCAAGATCAAGGTATGATCCTAGGAGTTGTTTCGATAGGAACTCAAGAAATGGCATTGCTTATCAGAACATTTCTATATCTCGAAATTGTAATATGTAGAGATTCGTAAGCAACGTTCACCGGCCGTAAAGCATCAGAGAACGCTGACTGCAGACGACAGTTTATTTAGAATGTTGGTTATTTTGAAGAGCAAAGGAAAGAAGGAAAGTACAGTATAAAGTATTGCGTAGTTTGTCCCTTTGAAACAGCTTTTCGTTTCGTGGTAAATCAAGCTTCCTCATACCGGAGGTGTATTTGGAAGTTTTCAGAGAAAGGATCGCGACATCCTCAGATCTTTGCTACTTGTCCAGAAAGATATTAAAATAATAGCCTTTCCCGTGAATCTCTGTCGGCCGCAACAAAGAAACATTTTTCGCGCTATAAAACTACCAAGCTGAAACGGGACTACCTAAAGGTCTGTAATACGCCTTTAAAATATTGTGCTTACTTCAGAAAATACGTTCCATTACAGAAATTAATGGCTCTCTAATAGACAAAAGAAATTGCTATGGAAAAATAATGGAAACGATAAATAAAACAAATAAACATTAAAGACGTTGTTAATTCACAGTTCACGAAGATTCTGTTCAATTAACAGAATCTTCTGTTCATCAATTAATGAACCTACTAAAAATATTACATCTATGAAAGTTATGAAACATTCGATTAATATGCTACCTATATAAAATTTAAATTAACACACTTTTTCGCTTTTAAACAATATTAAAATGAAATATTAGACACTTACCTTTCGATGTATAGTTAAGCAGAAACTATGATCACCTGCTGAAATATTAAAACAACAAAATAATTGAATATTATTATTTATAACTTAAAAATCTTACAATTCGTAATTGAAAAATTTCACTTCAATTACTACCAATAAGATGGAATGGCGATTATAAATTAAGACTGTTGCAAAATTTCAAAAATAAATTCAGATTGCAACCAAATTAATTATAAATTGAAATCCAATAGACAGCAACATTAGAAATGAAAAATACTAGCAGTAGCATTGCTGCAAAGATAATATTAACAGATAAATAGGTATCTTAAAACAAAAAGCAGAAATCTCAATTTTCTTATCAATAGTACTAATCATATGCACACGCAAAGAGGGAGACTGGTTTAATGAATGGAACTGGTTGGGGTGTTCGATATTAATTGAAAAGATGCCAAATATTAAAAAATACAAGAAGGAAACATTTAATATATATTTACATGTGCGAACAGTGTACACGATCGTTTCTGTTGAAATTAACGTAGATTGTGGCTAAAATAAAAATGTAAGTTTATTACCATATTGCGTGTATGGGAACAGAGTTATATGTAACAAGTTGGACGCAATGGACTCCGTCTTAAAAATCACTCGCTCGTAAGTCGCGTTACTGATGATAACTAATATCTATCGGTTTCTCTATAGCGTCAAAACAAAGTGGATGAATGTAAAATCTTAATTATATCTCTAGGTTTGTGTTTTCGAGCCCTAAAAACATTCGTAATTATCCGACTGAGGACGTTAAAACAGCAATTCTTCCTTTAATTTTAAAAAAGGTTTAACAACAAGAATTATTTAAATTTTCGATGCTTATAAACTTTATCGAAATATAGGAATTCGTTGAGCCACTTACAGATCAAGTTCTTTCCATTATGAAAATTACACACACAGACACACAGATTTCTTTCGGTATGTGACACTGACAGCTTTCGATGGCGGTTCAATGTAAACTGAATGGACAGTAATATCTCTCTAAGGGAAGTCACCTCATCACATTTTTCATTCCCCTGGGCCTGAAGCCCTCCGCGCATGCGCACTCTCCTTTCAAGCCATAAAAATATAGGTTAGAATGGTCCATCTAACAAATAAGCCAAATTCTCTTTTCATTACATTTTTGTGTAATTAATATCCACTGTAATTTGAACTCTTTTTACATAAAAATCTCATACGACCCCCACAATTTTGCTTTCATTAGAAAGATATTCCATTTCGCAAAAATTCTTATTTCCTTCACAGCAAATTGCTATTTTTCAGCAAAGTTAACGCCAATCGAAAGCTTCGTAAGTATAATATACATTTGCTAAAAATTCTATCTCATTTTGTTCAAAAAAGTTTGTACCTTTAGAAGCCAACAATCAACATAGTGCAAACACTTTGGACCCCGCTGTGTAAACCCCTTATTAATGATAAAAACAGGAAGCGTCCAACTATACAAAACATCGATATTTAATTAGGCAAATCAACGAGTTAACAAAAAAGTTCTTGTCTTCGAACAGAATGATAATATAAGCAGCGCTGTCCATGGTGGAAAACAGAATCAATTGGTCAGTAAACGCCATTAAAGAAGCTACCCTCGCTATATCTTTCACATTCTCACGCAAACCAGTTCCGACCACATTGTTGATGCATAAATTAGCCACGGACAGAGTGGGGAGGGCTGGGGAGCAATCCGTGGACAGCGCGGATTTATAGCTTACAGAACTTATATGCTAAAAATAAAATCAATTATGATGTGTTTCTTCTCGTATGACTAACAAATATTAATTGCAATTAATTGCAAGTTCATGGACGTTGAAACAATGATACTAACTTATTATCTTTAACTACAGGGTGTTCCAACATTTCCTGACCAAATCTTATCACACACCTTATCAATAATTTTATCAAATATTCCTATGCAAATGACACATCTCAGAATTGAAATTTAGAAGTTTTTCTATCATTCCCATCAGAAAAAGTTGATGACTTTTCGTTAATATTATAAAATGCGAATTTGTGCGTTAGAGGGTTAAGATAGTTTCTCACACATATTAAATGAAATATTTTGTTTTATTTTTTTTCAGAAAAAGTGTTCATGAAATTTGATCCGAAACATATGGTACACCCTGTGTATCACTTTGTTCGCGGTTGTATAAATGTGTTACGATAAAATAGCGATGCATATTCAAAGATGGGCGGACGAAACGAAACTAAACACGTAATCCTATGATGTGTATGTCCTATTCTGTGTTCGTGTATGCTTGCAGTGTACCCGAATTAACAAAAACACGTATAAAAAATATGAAAAGCTATACAAATTGGCATCTCGCGTATTTTTGCTTGGCAACCGTTGCCGCGAATTTTTTTTTTTTCGGTACTTACGCTTAGAACCCTTCGATCTTAGCTCTGTACTATAGAAAATATCCGCTTGTAATTATTGTGCTATACAGTGGCGAACTGCTTCGATTCGAGTGCGCGAACTAATAAACGGCGAGTAACGTGTAAAAGGTACGCTCGGGAGAGCCATCGACGTCGATATCGAAGAAAAACCGTGAAACGAAAGATACGAGCTTTCAAACTTGTGGGATTTATCGGTAATATCGAGGAAGTAATACGTGCAAAATTTCTGCTGTAATATTTTAAATACGCCTGCTCTAACATTCGATCACCGGGCTCGGTGGAATCATTTTCGGGAGTGGAAAATGACTATATTGTTTACATTCTGGTATGACTATTCTATAAATAATAATGTAATAAAATTTCATTCAATTTTCTCACCCTTATCTTTCTGTTTAGAATATTTAAGTTACTCGAGACTAGAATTTTCAAATATTTTGCATTATTAATTTTATTTCAATGAAACTACCACAATTTTAGTCACCCTCGAAATTTACCATAAACATAGTAATATGAATTAAAATTAACTGTGTGTATTAAAATAAAGTATGCTATAATTTTACTATAGTATTATAAGAAATAGAACATTAGAAAATTAGAAAATATAAAATTAAGGAGTATTTAGAATTATTACCAAAGCTATAGTTACTGTTACAAAAATAATCCTTATTAAAAATGTGCTTAGCAGTCGTTAGTATTAAAGTACCTGTAAGGTAAATTTAAGATTTAAATTAAAAGAAATATTTTTGACACCCTTTTTCTAGTTCTATGCATTTACATTATTTTATTCTGTGGATAAAATAAAATGTGGTATCTAACTGAAGAGTAGAAACTATTTATATGAAATATAAAAGAAATTGTAAAGAGAATTTTTCAGAATTAAACCATAATAGAAATATCGAAATTTCAAGACAACGAATGGATCTTTCATATTGGATCACGTGGATATGGCGAATTCCCTAGAATAATTCAGTGATGCCAACATGATGTTTAAAATACAGATTTAGTTATGTTTAAATATATAAAATAATATAGATATTAAATTTAAGTTCTACTTAACCACTACTGTACTTGTTATAAAAAGGTTATAAAATAAACTAAGAATTTTTATACTTTGTATTACACAAAAATAAAATCTCAACATTTTTTTATGTCGTTCAAGAATTAAAAAAATGAAAAATTGAGACTAAAAAATATCAATTTGGATGCAGCATATCAAGCTATTAATATGAAAATCTAATTATTATAAATTAATATCAAAAAATAAATAATGTTGCACTAGTCTCTTTTATCACATTCTAAATTTCGTGATCTAGCATTCGACTCAAGATGGCGAAATTTTGCACAAACTATCTGCCCAGTATACCGATAAATCCAGCTATTTTAAAAAACGCACACGATCGTATACAAAAAAACAATATTACAATTCGACCACGCTGAAAACGACGTTCGGCACAGTGTGACACGTTACTGCCTACCCTATCGTTAATCAAACGAATCTATTATAATACAGCTTACTCCAGTATCGGTATTAGAATTTTATTGTGCTTTCTTCGTTCAACGTGTTCGTCCACATTCTCCCTCCATGTCAGACTTACGATAAAAACACTCGAAATACGCCATCGTTGGAGAACTTCGCGGAGCAGTTCAATTTCACGGCTGCTTCGGCAATTAACGAAGTTGCTTTGCGGCTTTACTTACACACCAGGCCACGAAGCTTACTATTCAGAGAGTATGAGAAACGTTGTGCACAACTTAATTAATCATTTATACAGATTACCCCAGGACGAATGAGAACGTTCCACTCGTGCAGGTGTTTTTTTTCCAGAGATTTCTCAAATGACATTTTTCATAGAAAAGAAGAAAATAGAAAGGAGGTCTTTCAGTCTTCCACGAAGTGATCCAACGTTGGCGACCACGTTCGCCGATACAGTCAAACGCGAAAATAGTCTCTTATAAGTATACGGAGTAGTATTGCCAGACACCGGGACAAAATGTCATGACGTCATAGGGTAGAAGAGTGGGAGAACTGAGGCGATGCAGTCGAATACCTTGCGTTGCCCCCACTCTTATACTCTATGGCGTCACTGGAAGACATTTTGTCTCGGTATATGGCAATACTGAAAGGAGCATATCTAGTGAATCTCAAGAGAAGAACGTAACTATCTGCTTAATTTCGCGGGAGACTCGACGATGGCGCCCAAGTATTGCCTTAAAAAACGGAAATGTTTACAACCTTGAGGAGGCAGATGCTCCTCGCTGCCTGAAATGGTACTTTTTACATACAGTTCGTGCGCCACCAATTCGGTCCACTGATTTTTCGTTATCCTGCTCTGGTGTGTCCCCTGTGGTACCCCTGTAGGGTGTGTATTCCCCCTCTGCGTTTTCCAGTTCCACAAACGTCCGCCTTGACACAAAAAAGCGCGCTGATCCTCGTGCTGCAAATAATCGTCTGCTTCGGGATCATTCGTCCTGTTAAACATGGTCGCCCCAGATTGTCACCGCTTTCGCTCGGTCTACCGATGCGAGGTAGGTGCCGTGAGGGTGCCAAGAAACAGCTGTCACCACGGCTCTACGAGAAATAATGTTGATTGGTTAGAGTTCTGCAGCTCATTGGGAGCGATGGAAGGGAGGGTGGTAGATCGTTCGCGCATAGGCATGTGTATCTAGGGATTTCTCCCACTTCTAGGGACATTTTTATTCTTACAAACTAAAACGTGCTCGATTTAGTCTCTGAAATATGGTCAAGTTAGATATTTTCATTATATATTTTTTTGACCTTTTAATTTACTGATATTCGAACTTTTGAAATTTTTGAAAATCCTTAAATACTAAACTATTTAAATCTTGTAAGCTTGAAATATTTGATCTTTGATGTATTGGAATTTTTAAATATCTAAATTGAATTTTGAATTTGTTCGTAGTTAGAGAAAAATATGTTATGCACCACAAGCTACATACATGCATACAAAATAATTTATTAGTTTTTGAAGAATTTATTAAGCGTTTTCACGGCTTTTCTTGGTCTTATCGAATGTTGCCATTCAAATACTTCATTCACGCGATATATCACATACATCCTCTCTCTATTATCCGAACAAAATATCTGTTCCTCCTCTTAACACTTATAACCTCCTCTTAACCTTAAAAAATCAAAAATCGGTAGAATAGGCTTTAAAAATTTTTCAAAGATAATTGATAGCAAGAATTTCATAATATGAAAAGAACAAACTATATGCTTCATTTTGTATCACACACACATGTTGAAGATCCTAGAATAAGTCAGTGGTACCAACATAATATGTAAAACAGGATTTACATAACTATGTGTATAAGTATACACATACCTATATACATAGATATACATATAAGATAATATTGTATTTTGTGAGTACTGTATTGCCAAGAAAGATATTAAACTGGGTACTAAAAATTTTTACGCATACTTGCTCGCTTTCTACAATATTACACAATAACAACGTAGGTACGAAACTCTTAAAAAGGAGAACCATTTTTATACTTTTTTAAAGGAATAACGATCATCGCAGCAATGGTCATAAACAAATTTCTTCTGAGCGTTATAAGGCTATCAAAGTGACAACAGTTTGTCGGATTACCTGGTATAAGAAAATCTGCGATGGCTCAAACCGCTTCCATTTGAATGTGAAAATACACAGTGGCGCGTAATTTTCTGGACCAAGCGGCTTCACTTGTGCAGCAAAAGGTCTATAAAACCTGAATTCCCAAGGGTGATTCAGAGGGCTTCGTGGAATCGTAAAAAGGTGTTTCTATGCGAGGACAAACGTGCTGAAATGACATACCTTTTGCGTCTCGAGTAAAACTCGGTGAAGATCGCGCGCCCGAGGAAGCGGGCATAAAGCAGCTGTATATTTTTGAACCACTATAAAGGTCAAGCGCAGTCGGCGGAAATCATGTGTTAATAAGAATTTATTTATAAAATATACGTGTACCAGAATTTATATGCGTGTTAAAAATAATTTTACAGGTAGAAAGAATTATTTATTGAGGTTAGGTTGCTTAAATCCAACTCGTAAAAGGGAAATAGTTTCTTTGAAACAGTAGTTTACGACTTTTTTGTCAGGTACTTACTTTTTGGGTAAAAGAACTCTTAGGTTAAAGATATGAAGAAAAGGTGTTAGCATTTTTCAACGTTGCAAGAAAATTTTCTCTAGACAGGTTCAGAAAATATTTATTACATTTACTAAAGTAACATATGTATCGTATTTCGAATTCTTTCGATTGAATTTTATGTTACGTATGATAGAATATTCTTCTGCATATGGAGCAACCACACAAATTTGGCAAAATCGTTGCGCTTGCGCAATCAGAATTCGGTACATGGGAATATTGCTCAGCAGAGACTCCCTAAACTATGAATCTTTAGCGCACAGTAGGTTAACTTTCAAATGAATACTGCAGTATTCGAAATATTACAAAACAAATAATCGTAAATAATCTAGCCTTGGAAATATCGATTACTTTGTCGATTAATCTTCATTATCAAATACTTAAAGCCAATAGTAAATTAAAGCTCAAATAATTGAGCTCCTAACCAAACTGAGGTTAATCAAGCCTGCCAAATTAGCATAGTCGAGAAATAAATCCGACATATAGATAAAATTATTCAAAATTAAAAAGAAAATGATACACTAACCTAACAGAAGAGCAATTTTCCCGAAAATACCTCTGTCACCTGGTCCATCCCCTTAAGAACGCATATGGAAAGCGGTCGAACGAGGGATAACAGGGGAATCATAGCCGTCAGAAATCGGGAGTATAAATGTTTACCAAAGTCCGATGGAAGGTGGAGGGCAAACAATTCGAACGATAAATGAGGGGAAAAAGGGTGACGTCGATCCTGGCGGTGTGCATAGACGATTGTCCGACATGGCCACGTGTACGTAAACTCTGTTAGTGACAAAAAGGCGGGCTTATATAGGATGAAACAACAACAGGGTGGAGAAAAAGTGTTCGGGCTGGGACGTGCGTCGCGACGACCGCCCGTCGAGAGCGGCGACCGCTGTCGCCGCCGCAGGCACCGCTACCAACCATGACAACGACGATATTTTTCAAACTGTCCCGCTTCGTATCCGGATACCTTTGCGAGCAACTACCTACGCGGTATATATTGCAACCGTGATAAAGGGGACCTATCCATTTCTGCCGAAGGAGCGTGGAAATAAGCTTTCTCGAACGGCATTTCCAACCGCTACGTTCCCTCCCACTCCCTGCCCCAGCTGCCAGGCCCTCTTTGTTTCTCTTTCCCTTTCATTGAGTCCTGCATTACGTTTACCTCGATCCTTTCTCTCCCATTGATGCGAATACGTTAGGATTTGGGGGTGGTGGGCGAGAGTGGTGCGTGGAAAGGAAACAGGATTTGTCTGCAAAGAGGGAAGGAGAGGGTGAAGAGGATTTCAAGAACAATCCAGTTGCCTTTGACTGTAGAATTTTTTAGTAGGGTATCCCTGTGGGTAACTGGGACTTGATTATGTTGAGAAAGAGGGGGTGAAATGTGTAGGTTCAAAGGAATGTTGTGTACGGTTTGGTAGTTGTTGGTTATTGCTTGTGGAAATAGTTTAAACATTTAAATATTGGAATTTCAAAGATTTTAAGTTATCAAATACTCAAAGTTTAACAATTTTAAAATATCAGATACTTAAATATACCAATACCCAAATATTAAAAAATGTAAGAACTCAACCATTTAATTCAACAACTGAAGAATTCAACAGTCCAAAAAATTGAATATTCAAATGATTAAATATTCAGAAATTCGAATATTATGATACTGATTTACATCAACCTAGCATTTAGATTACTCTATATTTTGTATTACCAGCTAATTGAAATGAGGGAGCGAACCAAGGTAAATTAGTAGCACTGATAGGGGAGATAAAGTTTAGAATTCATGTTATTTCTGCGTACCTATAAAATTGTAATAATATTAAATACTTAGTGCTATTGTACCTCTAAATCTCTAGACTCCTTAACTAAATGTCTCTATCGCAAATAGTGAATGAAAAGGGAATTGAATTTCAAATGAGCATGAATGTAAATTCCGAACCGCTGCTGCATCGAATAGGAGAAACAACTGCAAAATAGAAGTCATCATGTGGCTACTTTAGTAATCCCAAGCTACCAGAACCAGGACCTGGCTAGTATATAATAGTTGGTTATAAGCGTTCTAATTGCTTTGATGATCATGAATGCTCTTAGAAGCAAAAAGCAAAATAAATGCAATCTTGTTCTGTGACGTCGCTAACCATCGATTTACTCGAATAGATAGCTATATGAATCTGGCGAGTTCAGTAGCAGGTTCTAAAGAAAACTCAGTAATGTGAGAAAAAGGAAGAAATTGAGGAATACATATTTTGTTCTCAACTACATAGCAGAGCTGCAACACAACATTGCCATGAATGATCATTTTAAAAAAATTGATAGTGAGTATAATTTTATGATCTACTGCAAAAACTTAATTTTATCTTTTGAACCATTTCCTTATATAACATATCTCGATTGTAATCACAGGCTAATTATGTAATTATACTTACATACATACATGAACAGCTCATAAAACTCTATATGTTGACAAAACCCTTTTAAAAACGAGAACTACTAATTTCAAGTGTTTTTTCTATTTCCTCGCAAACTCTTATAAATCTTTTTACAGTTAACGTGATATTCTCCATACCCAGCCACAGCAGAGGAACATAAACAGCCAAACAACAAAAGAGAGAATAGCGTACAGATATTTAGGGATTCCTTGCATGAGAAAATATGTTTGTTCTCTGTTTTTATAAATGACAGGATTAACGCATAAACGCCAATCTAGGCTGATACTTTGTCAAGATCAGTAGCAGATGGTTAGAGGGTGGCAAACAATGAGGTACCGAGCAAAGCCCCAGAGGAGAGCCGCAGTGGATTTTGGATTTCGCCTTCGGGCGATGGATTATGCAGAGCATAAGGATCGTAAGAAACAGGATATTGTCGGTGGGAGATCACTTCAGGAAAGAAAAAGCCCCAGCGAAACAGTGTCCCCTATTCTGTCGCATAAATGTATCTCGTTTATCCGCTTGCACGCAGGATAATTAAAAACAATTATTCTTCATCACGGCTGGGTTGCGTCGGATGAAAAGGATAATATGCTAGGAAACTTTCAATAAAGGAAACTTAATGGGATTATCCGCAATAAAGCATGAAAATTTATGTATAACATCTTTTTTAATACTACAAGATTGGCTGGTGAAAAAAGGTTTATATGTGACAATAATTTTTTATGTTCATGTTGACACCACTGGTTTAGCCTAGGGAATTTTTCAACTCTGTCGGGCAGAAAATGGAGGACATAGTTCCTTTCTCTTGACTTTGAAATTTTCATTTAATCAATATTTAAATGTAATTTATGAGAAATTATTTTGGTAAGAAACTTTTAAAGTGAAAGTGAAATAGTCCTTTTGCTCAAGTAAGAATGCTAATATTAGATATTTTTTACAGTAGAATATTTAAATAGTTTATGATAAGAATTGTTAAAAATATAGAATGGTATTTTTGTATTAAAATTACATGTATCAGTTTCTTGAACTTATATCCAGTAATAATAATAAATATAATAAAAATAGATATATACTTGGCTAGATTCTGCTTAAGTAAATTTGAAAAATGATGAATTTAAAACACAGTCCAGATGATGACTATAGTCATTAACCACCAATGAACATTATTGACCCCATCTTTATTGATACATTCATAAATTGAGGCCTTCATTACTGCACACGATCTTCCTCAAAATTGTTCAATTAATGTCTCCGAGAGAATCTGACTTGAAGCACGCACACTTGACTGAAGTAGTATCGCAAGTCTCACCGCTACTCTGCAGATGTCACCTCGCGTGTTACGTGCACTTCTAAAAACCGCTATGCACTGTTCGAGAACAAGATAACGACAGTTCTTACCATAATATAAAAACAGTATAGCGACCTCGTCACCCTTGAATGCTCTTCACAATCATTTGTTGGGTAATTTACAGGCTGTCATTCGCGAAAACGTTATACGTATCATCACACGAGAAATACGCTCTGAGTAACATTGACAAGGCTTCGTATCAGAGGCCACCATCTACCTAAACGGCGTAACTAGCTATAATCGCTGATAGCATCGGACATCTATCTCCCTCGTGCATATTTCTGCACTCATAAATATTTTCGATTTTCATACTATGGAAAGGGTGAGTTATTGCCCTTCGGTCAGGGCGAAACTCATATTTAGACGTTAATTATCGATCTCCCGATGATTTACGCGCAATAGTCAAGACGCATATTAAAACGAAAGATTGAAAAAGACGAGATTTATGGCGTCAAAATATTATCGAGACGGTGTGTTTTATAGGTATCACGAGGTCTGGTTTACTGGGTAGAAGCTGATCAATTTACTCTTTGGCGATGCATCTTTTATCGTTTAGCAGCTCCTTTGTAATATGTCAGTGTAAAATGATGAGCACCACCTGTTGACACACACGACGTAAGCACTGCCTGGAGGCGATGAATGTGCAGTACTGGTGAAACAAGAATTTTAGCGAAACTGTTCGCAAAATGTAATTCTTCATCGTGTCAGGGTGTCTACGTGATATACCTCAAATTTTTGTGAAAAAATCTTGCAAAGTGTGGACAATATACTAGTCATACTCATGATACTTACAAAGAGAGTGTATAATGCATAGAGCTCTCAATTAGATTTCTTTAGTCAATTATTCATTGCACATAAAATTGTATTAAGTCTGAAATACGTATCTAGACGAATGTGAGTGAATTTTGGGATATCTTAATGAATTTTGGAAGATTGCCATATGTTTAGAGGAATTCTAGTGAATTTCTGGGAATTTTAATAAATGTTGAAAGATTTCCACATATCTAAATGAATTACAGAAAATTGGAAAAAATCACAATAAAATTTGAAAGATTTTAAATTCGACAATTTTTTAACTCTTGGAAAATGTTAGAAAATCTTGACAAATTTTTGAAAGCTTTTTTGAATTTCAGTGAATCTAGAGAAGTCTTGACAAATTTTGGAGTTAGAATACTTTTCGAATAGAATCTTGTGAAATTGTGAAAAATTTCATCGAATCTTATTTTTATAAATCTTCAAGAATCATAATAAACTTTTTGGAATTTTCCGATTTTTTACTACTTATTCTTTGTTTCCTAGTTCCTAGTATCTTTATATCCTCTGTTTCCCATTTCTTTTTTACATAGTTTTATTGGTGCCAGTATAAGTAGGATCAAGATAGAAAATTATTTTATGAAGTTTCCTTTATTGCGATGAACAATTATTATTTCATGCCACGTAATAAAGTTTCAAAATATTAACGTATAATTGTAACGCAATGGTTTTATTATTTCTCCCAAATTGAATTCTATCTGTTAATCAAAGTGAATACTGAAACAACAGCCCTTGTAGATTTGCAACAATGCGAACAACGAATTGTAATTCAGTTGCATGAAATATGGAGTCACTGGCGTAAATAATATGAACAATTAACGCAGTGATAGTGTACAAGCCAGTGTAACCCTTTTGTATTATTCTACCTTCATTCTCCCATTCGTACAGATTTGTTGGTATTTAATCAAAATGAAAATATAATTATTTTGCTTATTACATACTTTAGTTTATAATACGATTACATGACTCTACATGTTATTGATTTAAATAATTAATAATTTCATATTACTCATATTATTTCTGTTCTGAGCAAGAAAGGCATGATAATATCATGAAAAGTGATTTTGTTGCTGCAGCTAATTAATGCAAAAATGTTCTTAGGATAACATAAAGGTATTTGAATTTACATAATAATGACTCGTACAAATTGCTACGCAAAATTAACATAAAAATGTGATAGCAAAACATTTACATCATCCCTTAGGGCGCTCTGTATACAACGTGAAACGCAACAGGCTTAAGTGTACCTGCGCGTCAAAATTAATTGGTTGTTCGGCAAGCTTTCAGATACATGCCTCAAATGAGATTAAACTGAATTTAAGGGTGATACCTTTTAGCGTTCAATTGATTCAACAATATCAACATTTTAGTGAATTCTATACATCAATAGACTTACTCAAGTAGTATTCACTAAGAAAATATACATTTAATATTTTGTATGTATTGAAGTTACAATTAATAAAAAGTTATTTTCAGAATGTTATTTTCACAATTTCATTTATTACAATTTTTTGTGATATACTATTTAAATTCTGAAATATTAGAAAAATCATCAAATTTAATAAGAGTAGATTAGTGATGAGAATATTTATTAAGTACCTTGTAGCACTGATAAAATATGGGTCAAATGTGTTACTTATAATATTTACAATATCTATATACTTTATACATGATTTTGTTATTATATAAAGCTTGACTTGAGAATATTTTCTCTTCAGTTGGAAAGCACCTTATTGGTTGTCTTGATGTTCGCGTACTACAATTATCAAGACTCTACTGTATAGTAAAACTTAAATATATTAATTATTTTATATTAATTCTTACTGTTTTTGCACTAGAAGAGAGACTATTTGCAATATTACAGTTAATTTACAATGATATATGTACTGTATATTGACGTACCACTACCAGCTAACACCTTGCCTTTAACCTCAAAAATAATCTCATCCTACAGAAGTAAATCCGCAGAAAAGAGCTTCGACACAATACTGACGACTTGTGTGTATTTTCAGCCCACCCTACTGCAACTATCGAGGAGAGTATAAATATTATTTATATAGTGCTATATAAATATTACTTATATTCTTCTGTATAATAAACTACTCTTAATACTAACCTTATCGGCATATAACTATCAATTGACACCAATCTAACCGTAAATCCAAAAGCAATCTTAAACTACAAAACTAAATCCCCTGGAAAGAGCTTCAAAATCATACTTGCGTGTATTTCCCGCCCAGGTTACTGCAACTATCGAGTAGAATATAAATATCACTTACATAATACTAAATAAATATTACTCATACTACAATGTATAATATACTACTCGTAATATAAACCATATTGGCATACAACTAACAGTTGACATTAAACTGACCCTAATCCGAAAGGTAATCCCAGCTTACAGACTTAATCCCCAAAAAAGCTTTAGTCACCAAGAATCACTCATTCATATTCCCAAATCCTCTCAGCCTCTTCCAAAACACTCTTCCAGCCACAAATCACACCGCTACTACCAACGAATGACGCTATCACATCGCACTTTTCCAACTATCAGCCCACGCAACAACCAAACACCACACGAAACACCTTCCTACGCCGCTAACATCTGTAATGCCGGATCCTTCGAAACTCGTTACTCAAATCTCAAGCACGCACAGACCACTCCCATGGTATTAAATTATCGCCGGTAAAAACACGCGTGTCGCGAGATAACACCTAAGCCGGGACTTATTCGCGCCTCTGTGTTCGACGCGCGGCGCAATCAAGAGTACGGCAGCGGGGATTCACCGGGGCTCCCGTATTGAACAGAACGAGCGAACAACGCTGGCGAACAGCATGGAGCCTGGGTGACGCGACGGCGATTACTTTCTCCCGGCGTATTTAGCGGCTGGTCGCGGAAGCGAACGATCGGAGGGATTCATAAGCGCGTAGGAGTCGCGACAATTGAGGAAGGAATTCTCCCGGTTATCGAGACAATCGTGGATCCCTGTCATCAATCTACGTGGCCGCGAGCGACGCGCGTCTGAATGCTTGGTCGACCGCGAACAGTGGCGCCTAATGGCGCGCTCATTGACGTACGGTCGCCGGTGACTCCACGGCCTTCATAGGACGGGATGACAATGCATACGATGATTAGATCGGCGTTCTCACGGCAAATGACGCGAGACGTCGCCGCAAACGGCCGCGGCGCAAAGAAGGGCCCGCGACACGTCGTTGCGCTTGTAGCCGCCACTCGGGGCCCTATCTTTTCCGTGTCGCGCAAATCCGACATGAAAGGGGGATCATTATTATGCGGGATGGCACTGTCGCGCCTTATCGCTTGGGATATTTCATCTGCTTCCAGTATTTGAAGGAATGTTTTCTAGCGAAATTGTATGGAGCTTGGAGCACGGGATGATGAAAGTGTTTACGGTCTTCGGGGAGCTGTGCCGTTGGACAGTTCTTTCACTTAACAACGCTGTTCCCGGTTGTAGCTTTCCTTCAAAGAGCACTGACGGCAGAGATGTCAACGGGGATGGAAGATTGATGAATGCGCGCTCTTTGAGGGTTCAATCAAAGATTTCAGGCTTTTATGGCATTATATTCGGCTTGGACAGATGGATAATTAAAAAGACTTCTGGTCGGAGAGTAATGAGCAGAAACGGGAGCAAGTACACTTAAGTAGTGGATTAGCATAAGGTATTGGTATTAGTATGTTTTTTGATCTACTGATGAAGCTAGCTCTGCTTGCGAAACGTTGAGATATTTCTTCTAAAAGCACATGGCTTATGCCCTGAAAACCTCAACAGTGAAACCCCTTTGGGGGCTTAAGTCTTTAAAGAGAAACCTTGCATCTTTTGGCCTATACTGACTGGTGACTAGACCCTAAGTCATCAAAAGTGTAGTCTAGGACTATTTAACAATTGAGGAAGAGAGCCACCTTCTTTTTTTATATAGTATAGCCATTGTGCTAGTTACCAGGAGTTATGAACTTTAGGGCGCCACGAACTGGGGCAGCTTTAGAAGACACTGTTGGCGACCTATAATGCCTATTGTCTCTATATAATCTCGTGATTTGGGTAAGTTAGAGGATGTAAGAGCCTTTTTTCAGAGATCAATTTTTTTTTACCAGCTACTTGACTTAGACTTTTTAAACGAGGGTTACCTCAAAGAAACTCATGACACTCTGACGTCATAAGACTGTTACTGAAGAATTCAACTACCCAGAATTTGTACAAGATGAATGAACATTTGAGACATAGTCTCATTAATAACTGACAAAGCAATACTAACAAAATGTCTTACTAAAAAAATTAAAATTCGTGGTGCTAAAACAATTTTATGGACTATACTTTTTTAAGATCTAGGACTAGTAACGTTAGTTCATCTAGAATTTTTGCAACAAAAGCAAAGAAAGATAGTCCTATACACATCATAAAACCTACACGTTAAATTCCACGGTGCTTTAAATTATTCACTATCTACAATAATCTCCATCCAATATTTTACGCAGAATAACAGAGACTTATTTGCTACCATCCTAGAGGAGCAGATCAAAGGGATAACTACTTAGCTCCCTTTCTCTCCAGGAATCTTAATTGTATATCCTCCGCCAATATTTGACCTCATTTGATCTCCCTCATCCAAATATCGTAAATTACACACCCTAAAATCAGATTTTCCGATTGTAACTCAAACATCAGCCTCGGGTTAACAAAGGTCCCACCCACGTAACAAGTGTTGATAATCGAAACACATATATGTCTAAATATTAAAACCAGAAATAATCCAGTGACTGAGATAAATAATACATACAAGAGAACAATATTTCCTTCATTTTAATAAACGAAAAAAGCAAAATTCCTGGTAGCAATTGATCGAGGAAACCAATAAACCAGTTCGTAAATTGGAAAAGGATGCAGTACAAGGCGGCAAGATAAAACAGGATTACTAAAATCGAAACGGACGAGAGCTTTTAATTAAAACATTAATACCGTTTTCCAACATTTATATTCGCCATGATACCAAAGCATAGCATCCTCGATCACGAGATGCCTTGGCTGTTAGCAGGAAGCACAGATAAATCTATCAGTTAATAAAATTCCCCGGTTGATTATTATGCGCAACGATGTACATCAAAAGGGAAGAGATTTATGCGAAGCTGATAGGAACGTAATACGAGGATATTCTATCGAATATCATAGAAATTAACCGAGGGTTCGTAATAAAGATAAGGACGCAACCAGAGATCTACCTTTTTGTTTCGCACGGGCCGATATTAAGGTAAATTACAAAGTGAAAAAGAGCCCGTTGGCGTCACTTCGGGTGCCCAGACTACACGTAACTTTTATCGATTTATAGCGGTCTAAAGTCTCTGCAGGCTACAAAAATAAGAATGCACGTGTCTATTAAGTATTAATATAGCTACGTTGTCTCATCCAGCGTGCTTGGAACGTGCCAAACGGAATGCCGAGTTGTTTACGCTCGGGAAGTCTTAAGACCAATGCTAATACTTCCAGAAGCTTGTTAGGATTTCCCAAGGATTATAACAACTGTTCGTACGAATGCAAAGCTCCTTTGTCGCAGTATCGTAAGGTCAACGGCTTGCAGAGGGCTGTCTGATCAAATATTCCTATCTGCTTTCAGAGTTTATTACTCTGTCTTAGTTGCTACACCATAGCAAAACAACTGGAGGATATTTCTCAGTTGACATTGCTAAGACATTATGTTACGAACTCCAAGCTGCCTTTTTACTGGAGGTGAAACTTTTATTATACTTTGTCTTGACTCCTGGCAAAAGGAATGCTTCTAAATTTGGTTGCCAGTTTTGAAAAGCATTTCCAATGTTCGGGTCTGTTGCATGATACTTTAATACTGACGCAACGGAGCTCCACCTTAATAATTCCAAGTTAATATTCATCATACTTCCTTTTTAGGCGAAGCTCAGTAACTTGAAGAAGATATAAGAAAAATTTCTTCTTTGATAGTTCTATGTCATAAACTTTCTTTTATATCTCATAAAGTCAGTACTTATGAACTCCCTAGCAGAGTGTACCTCGGTTTGTCTAATTGGATACTGTAAACAATTCTAAAAAACGGACATAATCCAAAAATATTATATTCTCATTTAGTTCATTCAGATAGGCAGGCAAATGTTAATCCTTAACAGTTCACTATGCGGAATCCTCGATCCTCTAAACGCGATACACATGCGCAGCGTAGACGCCAGAAGATTGAACGACTCTGGTAAAACGGTCTCAATTATACAAGGTCTTGGGTCTGGGTTACCCTAAATTATGCAGACGGCCGCTTAAAATATTTAAGACGCTTCCAATTACTAACAGCCACTACAGAAAAATCACGTTCGATTTGGTGGAAAGCTTTTATCGAAAAGTGGTCGTCAATAGCGGTACCCGAGCTGAGAGGGAAAGGGCAGCAGCGGAGGAACAGGGAAGGTGGAAGTAGGTAGCATGGAGGGTGGAGAAAAAGGCACGAGGTCGAGCTGACATGTATATCCGTACCAACCGTCGGTTCCTGGCACGAGGGGAACAGGAATGGGGAAAACAGATAAAGAGCTCGGGCAGCGCTCAGCTACCAAAGACGGGACGAAGATAAATGACATAATATTGTGCCGGACCGACCGATCATTGCCGTAGAAACGAAATCGAGTCGGGTGAAATGCCGTGGCCATTGGGCAATTGATCTCTAACGACGCTTCGTTACACTAGGTGACAATGAGAAGGGCCTAACGCTAGGCAGGGATGCCAACGAAATTGGTTCCCTCTTCCCTGGCAGAGCGGTTTGAATCTGTACACCTACGAGTACAAGCTTGGCTGTATAATCTAATTTTTTTCGCCTGACGTGTTTACGTCCGTCTTTCCGTCCCACTTATTCCCCTCCAGGGAGCACGGTGAATTTTCATTACGACGTCCTTCTGCCATCGAATTAGAGAGGGGATTAACGCCTGAAACCCTCCAAGGTGGCGTTATTAATTTCCTCGGGGCGTTCAGAGATAAATGTCAGGCAAAAAGTAGCGAACCATTGGTTAGCTGACCTTCCTAGACCCGTGAACCCAGGGCCCTACGAGTCCCTGTTGTTGGCACACCTTCTGCGCTGCATTACGATGATTAGAATACGGTTGTATTTCACTGGCGGGTAATAGTAATCGATCCAAGAAATTTATGAACATATCAACTAATTACTGTTGTTGTGTTTACGACGTCTGTAAATATTTACTCGACACAGCCATAAAGCATCGCCGTAAATCGTTGTCCGTCTCGCTACCGCCCCTTTTAGCATCATCGGCAGCTCGCTTATTAGAGGCCCTACAGCTTGAATAACAGAGCAATGAATGCTAAGGCGATTGCCATATTCAGGCGCCTGGTAGTGCATTATATTCGGACAATTAAGGGAGCCTGGTAATTTTAATGTGGATCGGGATACCCGATTAATGCTTACCCTGGTATTATCGCTAATCGAGAGACTCCTTGACAATCAGTAGCCTCGCGTGTTGGTAAAGGATAGCCCTGAGTCCCTTTTGTATTACCGTGATATTGGCTTATGGTTCTGGAATAGGTATCTTACAATTAACAATTTTTTTTATTTAAATACGCTCACATTTTTTATTACGGCGACTTTAATGCCGGAAATAAATATCGAATTGTTGATTTTTATTACGTGGTGAAATGGAAAAGGAGAAACGATGATGGGTTTGTTAAGACTCCACATTGGTATTAAAAATAATTGCAATTAATAAATTCTACTTGACATTGAGGCGAAGAATTTCTGTATTGAAATTAGTAGGTGAGTTAGAGTCTCTCGAGTGACTGACTAACATTTGAAATATTCGTTAATAACGTGACACTACGACCACTGAGCACTTCATACATGGAATATCAGACATGTCTAGAAAATATTTTTCGGTTCTACGGTTCTACATTGCACTGAAAATGTTGATCTCCTGAGATATAGTTTAGAATACCTGGTGTCTAGGACTGCTAACTATTACTACTAGTGCCCTCACTTGAAGCACCAGAACAAAACATCTAGTTTTTGAGAGCAGTGTCAATTTGTGTCGGGTGCCACTTGATCTCCTCTGATGCTCACGAAGTGGCTCGTTATTGAGCACGTGTCGATTCTGACGAACTTCTCAAGAGCACAGCATATATTTTCAGAGAAATTTAGTGGTTATACGTGTTTGGTGGAGGTTTCAAATGACTTCTGCATGTAACAGGACAATAGCTTCATTCGGAGTTTATCTTCAAGTTACACTTGCCTCTCTCCACCTCTCAATAGAACCCAGAATAATGCAAACGTAATATTGTCCCATATACTTATTTGTGAAAATTGTAGAGATTTTTTTAACAAGATATAGTAATTACAAAATAAGTATTTCCAGCTGCCTAAGTATCTTGGTATGAAACTCACAGGTCTGGAGATAATAAAGAGAAATAGAGTGTTCGTGTTGCTTGAGGGGTCGAAAAATATCGCATTCGTATCGCTCCGGAACCAAATGTTCGCAGATCTAAACGACAATATTAAAACCATATTTCTGGTTCTTCTAGTTATCTAAATGTATACGCTTATCTTGGTCTGAAGTAAACAGGTCAATTTTTTCACTATATAACTACTAAAAATAAAAAAGAAATTGTAAACAATTGAAAAGCTAGTCGTAGATATAATTTATACGCAACATTATTTTATGTCTGTCTCAGAAAAGTGAATAGCGACGCTCGTGACATTAAAATATCTACTAAATATCTGAATACCGAAGGCACAACATTTAAATAGCTCCACTTCCAGCTGAGAGCTGCATTTCACTCGCACTTGAGATCGACCTAGGACGAGTGCCCTAGGAATCCATAGGCATTAACATGTGTACGCTAATGGCTAACCGTACGCGGCGAAGAAAGCACGAAACACTTGTGGAAAGCCATGAAATATACTAGTCGAACTACTTCCTTAGGGTTTCAGTTATGCCCTGGATGTATCGCGGCGAGCCATACACTCGTAAAGTGCAAGACAAAATTGCCATAAATGCGTGCGTGACTGAAATATGGCGCAGTAATATTTATGAGACGTTGTTACTTGTCAGTTACCGCTGAAAAGAATAATAACCTTGCACAGTTACCACGCCTCGCCACGCATTTATTTATTAATAACAAGTTACACAAATCAAGGTATCGCGGCTCCGCGTGGAATGATAGCCTTTATTTCGCTATGCTACAGCCACGGTGGGAAAAACCTTTGTACTGCGAACACTTCCCTTTTCCGTGTTCTGCCGGCCGACTTAACGACGCCACGAGTCCCCATTTTTTCCCCCTTCCTTTATCTCCCCGAGAAATGCGCAACGACCTTGCCAGCGATGCACGATCGATGGAATTTTTAACGAATTAATCATCGTGCAGGAAGTACGTTGAATTCGTTCGAATCAGGTATTTAAAATGGAAATAAACGCATTATCAATTTAGGCGCCACTAATTAAGAGACGAAAATGCGATAGGGAGTGTGGTGAGCATAATATTTCAAGTTGAATCTTTATGGGTTCATTGGCATAGAATGGGATTAAGTCCGAGGGAACTTTTCAGTCTCAGCTGGTATAGAGATAGCGTTATAGTCATTAGTGTCAAATATGTCCATTTTGTCCAGAGATAAAAAAGATACGGTATTTCGTGACAGCAGGTAATATGACGATGCTTAATAAAAATGCAAAATGGTTGAAATTTTGATGTTAAAAATTCGTCATATTATGAACTCTGTAGAAAGTAGAAAGACAAAGGACAAAATTCACTGTGCACGTGTAGTACTCAACACTGGGCCCTTTATTGTCACATATTATTTTTGATACAGTACGAGTCTCTCCCATTAGTAGTAATTATTAATGAAACAATTAATAATCTATTACTTCTAGTCAAACTAGTTTTATATGACAGTTAATACGAGTTTTAATTTCATTTTATGATCTACTAGCCTGAATGGGAAATTAATTTGAATTTGGTTTTATAAGCTTTATAATTATTCATGCGTCTGCAATTATCTTTAATGATTTAATGATGCAGCACTGTTTTATTCATTTCTTTATTGTGATGGTCCCCTGTGTTGAAGTATAATTATGTGTAATAATAATAGAGTGTCTAAATACTCCTATATTTAATGACTTCAACCGTACATTCATTTATATTGCACTCAACTGTTTATTCTACTATAAAAAAATACGTACAACAGGCTTATAATTCAAACATGCTTTTTACAACTCTGTACAATAAAATATAATACATACTAAACAGGAAGTTAAGTAAATGTTATCCTTTGTAAAATATAAATCTTTTCTGATTAGCTCAAAATTTATAAAACATTAAACTGGGTAAGTTATTGGATAAATTCTTAACATACATGTACAAAAAAGATATGGCAAGAGAAAATGGTACGTTTTAATAGAACAGGTACTAAGATTAATAATTGTAGCTCTTTAGATCACGTTACTCGAGCTTTTAAATCTCACCTGGCTATAAATAAAGAGAATGGTAATAATACTACAAAGGAACTAAAAATGTTATAATTTTGGAATAGCAATGACCATAAAAGTCTTGATACGATCCCCATTTTATAACAATACATTTATACAGTATCGCGACGTATCAGAGGATTGGCTGTAAACGAGACTTTTCGTTATCCAGCCAAGGAGGCCACTGACTGAAGAACTCTGATAAAGAGGACGATAGAGGCATTAGAATACCAGTTCATAGTCCGAGTTATATAGTTGCATGAATTTATGTTTTATAGAGTGGTGATAACACTGACCCGCCGGTTTCAAGTTTAAGAGACTTTTATGGCGACGCATAACGTAGTGAGCAGAATTTTATGTAGAAGAAGGTGCCGAGATGTTTAACAGTGGGGACAGGTTGTAAAGATGTGATATCTTTGTTAAGGAGTCGTGTCAGAGATATTAACACTAAATCCAATTATGCTTTTTCACACGCAATCACGGGGCCACATTTATTTTCTTGCCGGCGGAAGTAGCAGCCAAGAGCATATTTTTAATTTCGAATTATTTAAGAGACAAATAACCGTCCCGTTTATAGACAACACTCATTGCGATCGTGAAGACGAGTTCTTGAATGGGAAATAATTACACTAAATTATAAGCTGACGTGATTTTAATCTGTAATTTGTTGTTTTTCGTTTTTATTAAGTAAAAACGAAACTTCTATTCGCGTAGAAAGAAGAAAATTCTTAATTTATAGCTTGCATTTAAAATAAATGAACTTTGATAGTAATAAAATTTGTATCGTTAATTGCACGAAAGATATATAAAAAATAAATTATTTTCTCATTACATATAATGATCTAATATAAGAAAATATTGAGTTCAACTTCTAATAAAAAAGTATTTTATGTAGAATATCAAATGTAGTTTCTCAAGACAATTTTAAAATGTATCAGAAATCTATTTCTCAAATACTAAAGCGAGATGTACATGTCCTAATTTTTCCCTTTAAACACATTCCCACAGCTAGGAAATTATAGCTATCTATCTTTTAAATGAAAAATAACTTCCTACAAAATTAAAAATTGTAAAAACACTTAACATAATTTCCGAATATTTTAACTTCATAAACAGTAGTTTAAATACAATTCTTTATCGTCAATTTTTCATATAACAAATTTAAAAAAATTAGATTAAATAATACTTGTTGGGATCGCAAAATGCTTGAAATAATAATTTCCATTCTAAATTTAAGAAAAACAAAGTGATTTCAATTAATTGTGAGTCGTGCAGTTTATCTACAGACTGGATACTTGCGCATATGAGGCAGTAATTCTAGGATTAAAGTAACCAACAAGGAAAACAGTAATTCTGGGATTAAAGTTCAGTAGGTACATAAAGTCTGAATTCTACCGCTTACATAACCCAACAGAGGAAGAATTAATATCTTAATTGAAATTTCACTCTTCAAGCGGCGTTCTTTTCTCTGATTTACTACGCTCGAGGTAACGCCACATATTGTAAGAGGAACAAAATAAGCTTTAATGTGTCTAAATTAGATTAAAGAGCCCTCTAAATGTATAAAAGCCTGAGGAAAGATATACAAGTAATGAAAACTGCTCCGCTTTAGAAGTTGGGTTGGTTGAAAATTAATTGTGGATTTTGCAACTTTATACTTCTGTGACTTTTAAATTACATAAAATTTCCATTATTTTCTGTTTTATCACTTTGGACAGGAATTTATACTTCTTTTCTATTCACTGACTATTTTAATATGACTAAGTTGGATGACATCAAAGTAGGGAATACTTTTGTTGCTTTATGACATTTATGTATTTTTATTATATTTCTGGAATTAATACTCTGTGGCTGTGCCAGAAATAGGAGGCTAAAGTGTTACATAAATATGTCCATTTCAACAATTAAACAAAATTTCTCAAACTAAAAATTTTTTTTTGAAAATTCCTGAAGTATTTAATATCTGGTGAGAAGTTGAAAATTAAATGAAAATTTTAATGAAATGATACTATTTCAGAATATAACCGTGCCTCAAAACTAATTTACAGATAAAGGTACTGATGGAATTGTTTTAAAACAATTATAACCTAAAATATCATAAGGAAATCTTTTTTCGTTACCAAGTTATCAATTAATTATTGATCATTAAGCAGTACACATTTCTAAAACAACAATGTCGTTATAATAAACCTTTGAGTATGTTTCTTCGATATAAATTCACTGCTTGACGAGCTTACAGAAAGAGACGTGTTCCTCAGGCCAACTTAGGCTCATCCCCTAATTTTATAAATACGAATGACAGACTCAAATAAAGCTTCTCCACTCTAAATGTACGAACTCTGACTGAATGAATGAACAGACCTTAAGGAACACAGCAACGAGCTTATACGGAAGGAATCCTGTAACATTCCCGCAAGACTCCTCTCCATTCCAAGTGTCCATCAGAACAATTTCATCAGAAGGTACAGAATTTCCTTTATCCCTTAAGAAAAACGCTAACGAGTAAGAGGAAGAAAATCACGCGTGGTAATCTGTTAACGCCGGGTCTAACCCGCCGTTACACATCCATTCCATCAATTTGCATTATAGGATTTCACGAAACGACCGAATCTCACGCGTTATCCGTGATAGATGAGGCTACGTGCATCAGGCTTTCGAGGGCGTGCATTAAATATGAAATCGTTGGGTCTCCCTCCCCCTCCCCCTCACGGCACAAAAGGCAGCGCGCCGAGGGAAAAGAGGGCGCAAGGGCGAGGCGCTTATTAAGTTAGTCCCGGGGATTCCTGAGCGCGCGCGCGTACAGGCCGGCCAACGTACGAATTACGCGATTCTAGCTCCGTGCGCCGGGCGATCACGAGAAGTCGAAGAGGAGAAACGACGTAGGAAGGTGACGAGGACGGCCAGGAGAGATGACGGGGAAAGATGACGCTACGTCCGAGGCGAGCCGCTCCGGCCACGGTGAAAGTAATAACAGTGAAACGTGCCCATACACGGGCGAAATCGCGCACGCAGACCAGCTCGCTGGACAAGCTCCTACGTGACCGGTGCTTAAGCTATTTTTCGATACGACCGGTACTTAGGTGCACGCTGAACTACAACCGCCCGCTGGGCTCTCCCATAGAAACCACCACCGAAGATCCCGCGTCCTTGGGAAACTCGAGGAGGCCGAGGACGAAGTTCAGGCCAGCAGCGTCTAGGAAGAAGGGGATGGATGGTAGTAGAACGGACACGGCGCTGGTCTACGGCCCGTGAGATGCCAGTGAAAACGATATCGCCTGCTCTTGGCTGGAAAAAGAGGACCGATGGTCTCGTTTTCCGATTCGAATCCTTTCTACTTCTACGACGCCTGCACGCCTTTCTACGAGGGAAATTGAGGACTTTTCAGGCTTTTGTGTGTGTAACTTCTTGTTTCTCTTTTTGTGGGTGAAAGGAAAAGTGAAATTGGGGTTTAAAGGGCGGGTAGAATTAGGAATTATACTTGTTGTAAGCTTGCAGGGAAATATAGTGTCTGAGGACAGCTTATGTGCTGGGTCCTCGTTTTGCTTAAATGAAAATGAGGGTACAAAAATAAGAAGGATCGAGATTATAATGAATAAATATTCTGTACAGAATTTTAACTGCAAAGATTTTCTCAATGTTATACCCTTTTTTATAGGGTATATTAGGGTAATATTAATTGAGAACTTTTGGGACTTTTGTGAGTTCTTTTTATGATCGAGAGAGAAAGTAGCATAAAGTGCTAAAGTAATGAGATGGCTGAGCACAGTCTTCCGTTATAAGCTCACTATTCGATATAGTTTCTGAGGTCAATTTATATCTTACATTTTCATAATATTTTATAGAAATTGGAATTGAATAAAAAATAAAGAATTAATTCCTATAACTAAAAATCATAGAGACATGTTTATATACAGTACATCTTCTGAAGAGAATACTTTTTCGATGCATGCTCTTTGGCAGGTCACAATTTATCAAAAAGATTACACAAGGCTCCCACTGTGATCTAGATTTATGAAGAAGCGATTCTTCATGAAAGATAAAATTTTTGAGATTGAGTCTTAAGAAGAACAGTTTCGAAACTTCGTCGTATATAAGATATGTATATCACATAAAACGTTACAAAGTGTTTTCTCCAAAACTAGTAGAGATAGCGAGGAAATACTCTGTAGTTTTTATGCTTTGCTGGGGCTTTTTAGAAGATGAACCGTTTAGAGATCTGAGGCAGTAGATTTTTGTCTACTCTGAAGATTAATCATTTACTGTGACGTTTATTTGACACATTTTTCTTATATTTTTTAATGTAAAAAATTCTGTGACGAATCTCTTTCCTGGTTATTAGGCTTAATTTTGATTATATCAAGTTAACATGAAATTGACGATACATTTGCGCTCCCATGTAAGTAGCTATTGCGCTTGAGCGGAAGTTTATAATACCAACTATAAAACCAACACACCGGAACGTAGAATTGAGAGGTAGGAGAGTATCACAGAAGAATGATAGCACAACGACTCAAAATTAACAAGGATATGTAGCATTAAGGAAGCTGGCATTAAAAGTAAACTACTCGCATTATATATATCTATATTGAAAATCTCTGGGAAAAGCTTTAAAGTATACAGTTTGCTGATGGGTAGGAAAATGATATTAAATCATATAACCTTATAGTAGGAATATTCATAGGGGAGTAATCATGCACAATCGTGATCACCGATCGACAGCCACCGACCAAATTTGAAACATAGAAATGACAGGTTCAGTGTAGTAATTATATGTAAGAAATAATAATGTGACTTGAAAATTATTTACCTTATGCACTTAGAAAAACATGTAATCGTTCCATTATTCAAAATATTTGTATCTTAATATGCGTTGTACATAGACATATTATGCATAATGTAAATATAAATAATTCAATTCGTTTTTATAGTGCAACTTTTCATCTTTCTGTTCTTTATGTGTGATTATATCTGACTCTTATGTGTATATTATACATAAAGTGTCAGAGCAATAATTATATATTTTCACTCTAACATACTATGTAACTAAAAGAAAAAGAAGTTTCGAGACAAACTTATACGCTAAATTTATTCTATATTAATAGTCATCTTCACTAAATAAATGTCTATTTTCTAGTATAATAAAATACTAATATCATGTACGACAATACATATACTATTTCAATTCGCGTCAATTATTCGAGATTAATTTAAGATGTAATCTAGGGGAATCACTGTATTCCATAAAAAATAATAAATGATCCTCTATCATCTCCTAGATGTAATATCTCTTACATCGCACAATCTTCCTCTATCTTTACAAAACTAGGCTACAAAAATACAATCTGTAGTATTTTGTACCCACTCTAACCTAACAACTCTAACCTAAAAATTACAAATATCTCTTATCACAGAAATAAAAAAGAGACCTAAAAATCAGATATTTGATCATTCATTATCGAAGCAAACAGACACCATAAGCACCACTATACGTCACGAGGGATTGAGCGAGGGTCCCTAAGTTGGAAGTGTACAGCGCACATGCAGATTACAATCGAAAAACATCGATTCGCGTATAATTCATCGAAAAACATCGAACAACAGGTTCACTCGAAGTCAGAGATGAGCATTATTCAGAATACAGGTGAAAACCGTGTTCGACGCTTCAGATAAAACGCTCGTCGAACGAAGAAAGTATTTTCACAGATCCGATGAATTCTCATCGAATATATTCATTTATCCATAGCTCTTCGAATAAAGATAACTCTGATTATCTGCGTTCAACGAGCAACTAGTAAGAACCTTTTATCTTCTGCTCGAACTTCTTGATGTTTATTTGGATAAAATTTTGCAGCTTGCCCATCCCTGCCCGAAGTGACAGTTTGAATTGCGGCAGCGGACACGGCTGTCTGTGGAAGGCATCCAGGTTACCGTATATGAACCCACGATATCGCGATGTACCGCATATGCATAACGTGTATACACGAAAATATTCCGTGTAGACGGTTTAACAGGAATGCGGGGCTAGAGGAGACAGCCCTGGAAGGAGGAAATCGGGTCACACCGAAATATTTTTCTGGACCCTTTCAGCGTGCGCTGCGAGGAATGACACGCGCGTGGTGGACGAAAGGACACTCGTGGAACGTTTCCGTGTCAGCGGGGTATGCAAAGTGTTCGAAGATGCCTGCCGGAATTACGAACGCTTTGGTGATCCTGGGAGCGGGTCTGGCTGAGCTTCCGAGGCAAAAAGATCGGTTAGTGAAAAAGTCTGAAAGAGAAAATTAGAGATGGCTGAAGGGAAGCTGTGCACAGCGGTAGCATGGAATACAGAGGAGGAGAAGCTAGGGGGATATATTTGCATAAATTTCTCCTGCAAATACTTAGGAAAAAATGATCTTTGATTTATTAATGATTCTTTTCGAAAGTCATATCTCTTTGAGTTTCTAGTTTACTTTGGTACGAGGATTGAGAATTCTTTGATGGAAGTTATTCTCTGTAAAATACTCACAAAAAATGGGGAATATTTCAGTGCAGTACCTCTCCCTTGCCACCAGACCTGGCTCTCAGAGAAGCTTAAGTCAGCTCTGATATAGAGGTCGCCTTGGGATTGCATTTAATTTGACATTAATGTACTTCTAATGTCTGCTTATTTAGATTCTGCGGTTCCAGCCGCAACAGTAGGAAATTCAGATAGAATTCAGAAAAACTCGAACGATTTAAAGACTGGTCTAGGGGAATCGATCGATGGTAATTTTGTGGCAAATTGTGTAGCGGGTCGGTGCTCGACGATACCAGTCTATGGCGTTCCGGTGAAATGGACGCGAGATCATTTCTAATACCTTTAAATAACATACAACGATCTACGTGATTCCTGATTCCAGGATACAGTTCGCTGTATCTCGATGAATCCTTTATTACGGTGCTGGAATAATGCCTGTGTTATTCTCTCGACTTTTTTCAGTTGGCGCACGTGTCCGTTTCATAAGGAAAAATGAAATAATGAAAAGCGGCCTGCCTTGATCAAGTTTTTGCGAAGACTGATTGCATTTTTTGAACGAGATATGGATCAACTGAGAAAGTATATATTTATGATAATAATTATTTCATTCTTTTTCTACAATCTCTGGATATCTTTTTGTATAAAAAAGCCATACTCAAAGGCCTTCTAAAAAATTATCAAATTCAAAAAACATTGTAATTTAAGGATACTAGATGTCACTAGATATGGAGAAGAAAAAACATACTACAGTAGTTTTCAAAATTAACTAAACTTGTAAATCACTGGATCAATAATTCACTAAGGAAAAGTTATTAAACAAAAAGAAAAATCACAGAGACAATTAAATTCATATTTTTTCCATGAAAAGACGTAAAGCTTCTGAGGTGATTTGATATTTTTAATACATCTTTATAAGAGTGCTTAAGATAATATCATTAGCCAAAAATTGAATTTAAAGAAAGCAATGGCATATTTCTCAGAGGACGTTAAATAAATGCAATAGATTCCATTGGGCTTACAACAGGTACCAGTTATGAAAAGCTTTGCATGAGGATAGCGATCGCGATGCGATCAAAATTTCATGTTTAATAAGTTTCACCATTATTGGTAATGGAAGCCATAAAATGTCATATAAAATTGAACAGGTTTTTTTCCATGCACGGTTTTTAGAATAGTTCACGGTTTAATATCGTTATTGCACATTCCAATCGATATCAAAAAGGGGATTGCGATTTTCCCTGCTGCGGTCGCAAAAGGACTGATAGATGATCTCGAAAATATAGATTGTTAAAGCTCACAACAGGATTGAATTTATCATATATACGTATATTTTCTGTATCAGCGTTTGTTTGAAATAAAATTTTAATCTTGATTTCAAGTTCTTTCCCTTTTCTTCGTTCACCTAACTCCTATTCTGTCAATTGGTGAAACTGTTGGATTTTGCGAGAACATGAGTTAAAATTTCTTTAATACTGCGTCACAAGTAACGAGAGATATAGAATATTATTTCTAAACTATTTTTACTTTTAGATGTAATTCAACAAAATTATACTGGAAAGAAGTCTTAAAGGAATAGCTGAACATGGAAATAAAATTTTAAATGTTGAAGTACCATTTCTTTTTAAAAGTAAAAATAAATTTTAATTTTTGGAAATACTTTGAATGTACTCAGTTTTTAGAGACCTCTGTAAAATCAGTGAAATTCTTGCTATTTAAATCATTCCTTTCATTTCATTTAAACTTTCGCACAGATTGCTCTGTACTGTTAATTAATTCCCATCACGCGCGGCTAATCATTCGATTTCTAACACACAACAAACATATTTCATGACCATGCACTCCAAGATTGCACATTATGTCATAGTAACAGGTGTTGGGAATGGATTTCTCCAGTCCATTTTTATGTGTAATTACAAAATTAGTACCTGCTAATAGCAAGTATCACTTAAAATAGTATTTGCATGTAACTGAATATTAAATATTATAAAAATTTGTAAGACAATTAGAAGCACAATATTCCACAACATATATTGCAAGGAAAAAATTAAAACATTTTTCAGTCCTGAGAAACGTTAAATGCATAAGAAAAAATTTTAATTCTCACTTTAGAGTAATTCTCTCAGACATGAGAATTATAGTTTTAATATAAGACGTAATTTAATAAGAAATTAATATATATGATGAAATATGATGAAAAATTTTAGTTCTTTTATTATTTAAATACGTCTTGCCTTTTTTATGTAACTGGTTAGTTCATTAATATGTGGTTAAGCTTTTTAATTTCATTCGCGAAAGAATAAACAACTGAAATAATATCTCCTACTTTAATGCAAAATATATAATAAGTCCATTCAAACATTATGCTCTTCCACACTTTACTCTGTGAAAGAGTAATCTCAAATCATATTTCAAATGTATTATCGCAATGTAAAAGATGATTTTTGCATAAAATAGCCATATTTTGCATAAAATAAAGAAGTAAAATATTTTTGTAATGCAATTCAAAGCCATATAATAGATGCATCGAATGATCATTGACAACAATTAACACGTGTAATGCAAAATTACTCACGAGTGATTTTTCAGTACAGTCTCGATCATGTTTGTGGCGACAGACCAAATGAAAACGGATCCATCTGAAGAACCAACTGATATATATTGACCATCGGGACTAAAAGCTGCCCGTGTCCAATCAAAGCCAACCTTAAAGCCATCAGCACTGTAAATCAAATAGATATACATCATAATTAATATTGATATAGTATTTTAATCATTAGTTTGAACTAAAGGTTCAATCAAACCGAAACATCTGCCCAATTTCCCTCCTATTTGCTGGAGGGAACCAAATTTACATTATTATGTGTAGCTTATTTAATTCAGTAATTAACAAATGGCTTTGTGTTAATATACACATGAGATAAGGACATATTATTGATCGAAATATTATAAATTAAATGAAACGTCATTCTATTATATGTACAATGTATTTAAGGGTTATATGGATATTGAATGATATTTTAATATTTTTAATGCAAATGAGTTAAATTTAATGAAAATCATTTTCTATGTGAATTAACGAAATAGCTTTATTTTTATCCTTTGTTCAATATTAAACAAATTTTAATTTTTGAAAATCCCAGTTTCGTAGGATAGATGTACTATTATTACAATATTTTTATTTATCTTGTTTGCAATTTTATTTTCTAAAATTAAATTCTTCTTTAAATTTATAGCAAATACTCGTTCTTTATGTCATAAAAAGTTTCAGTGATTGTAGAACATAAAAAGTAACATTCTATTTCAAAATAAGGCCGTAAAAATTAGCAATGAAATTTCCTAAACTCATTAAATTAAACTGAATTAAATACAGTATAATTATGTTCTAAATTAAAATCTACTTAATTTTTACATAAACATATATACTACCCAATTACCAAAAGTTGACAATAGTGTTTAATTTTCAATAATTCTAACTTATTCCCCCTTTATTTAATTTAATGATCGACATACTAAAATACAGTGCTCAAAAGAATTAAAATATTACAGATAAAAAAAAAGTAATACACATATGCAATACTGCAAAAGTTTTTCAAACATTACTGTGACATGAAAAGCATTTGAAATATTAGCAATTC
Source organism: Calliopsis andreniformis (assembly GCF_051401765.1). Lineage (NCBI taxonomy): Eukaryota > Metazoa > Arthropoda > Insecta > Hymenoptera > Andrenidae > Calliopsis > Calliopsis andreniformis. The sequence goes on along the minus strand of NC_135068.1, from coordinate 6,823,474 downwards.
CATTCATCTGCATAGTTCCCTAATTTTTTTGCACAAGCATATTTATTTATTTGATGAAAACTTAATTTCAAAAATTGTGGAAAATTACTGGCCATTAACTTTACAAAAGCAAGCCAAAAAGTTACAAATCATTATTCTCCCCACGACTAACTGGGGCACGCAAGGATTTCCCCAGCCAGAACAAGGGGAGCATCCCCTTAGAGACGCTGAACAACCGCTACTTTTAGACAAGATACTCACCTAAACGACCCAATGATCTTCTTCATCCGCAGGTCAATAAGTTTCAGCGTATCGTCCCTGACACAGCTCAAAAGGTAATTTGCATCTGGAAACAAGCAGGTGTCGCTACTTGAATTTGCATGTCGCCGATGTTGAAGTTAAATTGGCTGTGCTAATACGGTTAGCCATACAACAAGCCGCGTACGTGCCTGAATAAAGATAATAAGCAATCGCTGATTACATTCTGATAGGATTCCGATCACGTTGCGAGGAAGTTTCCGCGGCCTTCCGTTATTTGAACAGTGACGATGGGGAAAAAAGACCGATCGCAGTGCCATCTCCGTCGCCCCGCCCCCTATCCCTCCCCCCTATGAATGCAACGGGAGGAATTGGTTAAGTAATTCCTTTTCTGGACGTATAAATCCTATGGGGAAGACGGTTCGAGAAATGTTTCATTCCGAGTCCTTAGCGAACACATTTCCCGGGGAATGGTGTATTATGCTTTAATGGAAGTATGCATAATGTATTACGGCGAATGATAAAGGAAACGCATTAGACTGGCATGATGTAATCGAGCGAAATTTTACAGCCGCGATATCGTTTCTATCCCGAGATTAAACAAATGCGCTGGAACAATGTGTGTTCCTCGAAGGAGCTTTCTATTTTGGCGTGTTTCGCGAATTTGCAGGGAAACGGAAGCTTCGAGATATCAGATGACGGTTATTGATGTAATGTTTCGACAAGGAGGGGTTGCTGGAATGATGTCGTATATATTCGTTCCTTTGTTTGGCTGAGAGTATGCAGGGTGAGTCACGTAATTGTATCACCTGAATTTTCTTGGGAACCATTTCTTGTATAGAAAAATATTTCAAACGAAAGTTGTTTGGTATTGGGAGCAGCATATCAAAGAGGAGCACATTCTCGATACCAAATATCTGTTTGAAACGTTTCTTCATACAACAAATAGTTTACTTGAAAATTTAGAAGATACAGGTACGTGACTCATCCCTTATATGGCGTGAGGAGCTGAGCGATCTAACCTCAAAATATTTTTCCCGCGCAAAGTACTTAGACGTATTTGATGGAGTCGGTTCAGAATATTGTAAAAAGTGTGATTTAGTATTTTAGGAATTATACAATAATAGAGAATTGAAATAAGAAGAGGGATATGTGTACGTGAAGGTTTTTCAGTATTTTAAACTTTTGCGCAATCAGTGCTGTATAGACTGAATATTAGTATGCAAAACTCACCACGGGATAAATCCAGTGACGTGACCTTTCCCTCGAGCAAGATATCATTCGAACTGGACTCGGCTCTGGTGTCCCAAAACCTGATCCTCTGATCAAAATGGCCACTGATTATCGTGGAACCTGCTCCATCGGAAGTAACGAGATCGTTGCAACTGGACCCCGCGAATTTCGTTTCTATGCCTGCAAAAAATAATATTCAGCTGGAACTCATATCGACAAAAAGAAATGTTGAAACTGGTATATATAAAAAAGATTAAATATATTATACATTTTAAAGTAATTGAAACACTCTCTATATAATTAATAAGTACTGAAAACAAAATATTCAAAAATTTGTGAAACGAATAAAATTCTAATAATCCTTAATTTCAATATATCCATATATTCAAAAAAAAGCTATTTGTAACAATTTTTAAAATTTAACTTGTTCCTGTGAATTGATACGAATGATATAAATATATTTCAAAAATAGGCGAAACTGTGATAGTACTGTTCTGTTCGAAAATGCAATCGAAATGCGTATCTCCCTATTCATATAAAATCTGCTTACGTCGGTGCATCTAAGTCGACGGGTATGATACATCACTGCGAAGTAATAGGATCCAATAATTCCATCCTCATAGGAAGCACAGAGCTTCTAGCGGTATCAATAACTGACGTATCTTTGTTCTAAATTCGACAGGCTAATTGATCGGCTAGTAAATCACGTTTGATATAACGTAGATCGGGAACAACAAAATAAACCAGTAGTTCCCTTACAAAATTCGCAAATGAATAAACCGTGGGACGAGGCAGCTAACGTTGTTTATAGTAGCTCCATTGCAGAGCCAATAGTTGCTCACTGAGCTCAAACAATAGACATCAAAGCGCCCGCGTCGCAAAACAACGGGCCTGGCAGAATTTTACGGTGACGAACGAAGTGACAATTTATTCTCGCGATTCAGCAGCCCTATTTGATCGCTTGAAAGAGCTTGATCGAGTTTAATGTTGTTGCGTTAGTGAAACTACAATGAAAGATGAATTATTAAAAAGGTAGATACAAATTTATTTGGTTTGATATTGTATGTGAAAAAATACCTTAAATAGAAATTATGTCCTTTGAAAGAATTGTTTTGTAGAAAATGTTGTTTTACAAAGCATTCATCCAATTACTAAGAAGAAACTGTGTTTGAAATTTTCTAACTCTTTTTATTTCGTTTTATGACATTAGTTTCTTACTGGGAATTGTTAAGCTTTGCATTCATCTTTATGAAAACGTAGAGAAGCTTTAATACTTCTATAATTATCGAAGTAATTATAGTCACAGCTATCGCGGTAATTGGGGGCACAGTTAACGAGGTAATTGGAGGCACAGCTATCAAGGTAACTGGAGCTACAGTTATGGAAACTATCAGACGCTCTTAATTTAAGTTTACGTCCTTTTTTTGACAGTCTCCTTTTTATCTTATTTATTTTCGTTATTAATCCATGTGTATAATATTTTAACAAAGTGCACTAAACAATAAAAAAGATTTAGTTGCAACTACTCAGGCTGCAGGTATCGCAATTCTACTGCAGACAATAGTGTCAGCGGATTATCTGCAGCTTGTATAATCTTTTGTGCTGAGGTCGAAACGATACCCCGTTGCGTCTATGTTTTGCAGGAGGTTACTTGAGACGAGGTGACGCGAACGGTGTTTCTCAGCATAAATTAAGTTTGAAATCTTGCTTATTGCGTCGCGGAAATCCATGAAAACGACCAGCCTTGGAAGCACAGTGCGAAAAGGAAAGCCATCCCCGACTTGTAACGTACTTTTAATAATAGCGTTAACTGGTGTGGCGCAACACTGCCTTTGTGCACTTTACTCGTATTTCAAAGCAAGATGAAATTGCGATCCGGTTTCTTTGTTACTTTCCTTCGGCACTGCCGTTCTATCGATGTTCCCGCACGCTGCATCATAGCTGCGGGTAAGTCATTACTTACGTAACGAACAAATACGTAACAGAATAAATTACTTTGCCTCGAAAGCATTTGCCAGAACGATGTCATAGACTACAAATTTTTATGCCTTTTTCCATTTTCCGCAATGAGTGATCAAATTATTATAATCGGATGAAGATATTATATTCAGTTTCTCGCATTTCGTTACTTTAAGCTTCCAAATATTCGAGGCTTCCAAATTTTTGTTTGAATTTCTAAATTTTTAGATGTTTTAATATTTCAAGTATCTACAAATTGTCAATTCTTTGAATTTCCAAATTCCCTAATTTTTTAAACTTTGAAATTTTGTTAAGTAGAAGAACACGTGTTAAAAGTCTCGATAATTAATCTATATTTAACACAACTTTGGGACTTAATACTGGACACTACACGCCTGATTTTGTCGTACCGTAGAATTTCACTTGAGAGTTTTTCTCAAATAGACGTGTCATCTGTACTGAATGATTAAATTACAATAATCAGATAAAAATATTACACTTCAAAAACATAACATTACTCTTTGCAACAAAAATAATTTCATTTTAAGTGTATTTTCAATTTCATTCGTATTGAAGTTTCAAACGAGTAATAATTTAAAGTAATCACAATAATTTAATTATTTCTTGTATATTGACTTCTAAACACTTATTTTATTCATTCTATAACGCTTAAACAATGTTGTAATTTTCATCCTAGAGAAAAATAACGTTCCCTAGGGAATTTGTTTTCTGGGGGAAAGCAGATGGCTTCTGGAACATTACGCGAATCGAGGAATATACAGCAAAATAAATACAACTCATACTAGTGAATTCGTCTCTTTCTCTAGTTCCAATGGAAACACAGCACAGTACCTGACCATCTGTAGATTCCCCTAGCTAGTTCATCACAGTCACACGATTCATAAATCCAGCTCTCGTGTTTCATTTTGTATTCCATTATCTTCGCCACTATTTATTTTCATCAATTAAACCCAGCACGACCACCTGTCGCTCTCGTTATATTCCCCCAGACTGGACGCAGCAGCAAGACGGCAAAGAGCGGTGCGCAGCCTTGAAGCGGGGCGACGAAAACTCCCTAGAAAGGGTGCGCTACTCGCCTGAAGTGTTCTTCGATTTGCGGTACAATAGGGGCCTTAACAAGCAAAGAGGCACAGGTTCTGCGTAACGCTCGGATGAAATATTATTTTCAGCCGGCTGGTATTTAATTTCGACCATTCTTGCGATACAAGTTTCCAGAAAAAAATATCCCGCAAATGGGCGCGATACGAGCTCGGGCAGGAAATTTTCTTTGAAAGTGCGCCAGACACGTAAGGTGAAGCTTGTCGGTCCATTTTCTGCTCGTACCGTTCCCCGTGCACGAAACATGATTTATAATCGCGCGTAACATGACTTGCTTTGCATGTCAAAAATGGAGCCACGATTAAAGGCTATGCACCGGCGAATCCTTTTAGCCGCGAACCAGTGTACGAAACACTCTTGCGCACGACCAATGAATAAATATTCCTAATTCACCGAGCTTATTTGCGAACGTTAACGATGATTACTCGGTTGAATCCTAATGATAATGCCGGCGGAATACGAACATTACCACAACGAGCTACCGCTTGGGAAGAGGTAACGTACCAGAGAAAGGCCAAATGAATTCAGCGACCAACACTTAGCAGTAATTCTTGGCCTTTAGTCCCGGGGCAGAGTACAGAAATTACTTAACAATAGTTTTAAATCTCTTACGCTATCAATCTTAGCCTGATCCCCTTTGTTACGAACGTAATCGGCAGCTTTTCGCGATCCATGCAGTCATCACATGGGTGATTACGGTCATCAGGGCTGGGTACCATGCGTTGACCATGAACGCGCAAATTGAAAATCCTGTGGACTCAAGAAGAGATGATGGACTACTGCGTCTGGCATACTTAGCTGACGACCTTATTTACGCAACCGTGAGTGATATTATATAGCGTGGAGGAACTGGTGACCAATGAAAACTAGATACGCATATGCGTATGTTTGCCAACACCGCAAATGTGCGCTTGAACTAGATAGGTAACGCCCAAGCGATTTGTCTTTGTAGAGACGTGATGCATGTTGTACATGGTACAGTCTATACTTGAGGATTTCTCGTGATACGCGTTTCTCGAATGCAATGTGTTACATGAGATTTAAACGTATATTAATGTTCATGTGTTCCAATAAAAAAATTGACGGCTGACACAGGAGATGTGATTAAGGAAGGATTATTAGGGCGGGGCTTGAAGAATTCTTGGGTCATTTTGCCTAATCTGAAGGGTACAGATAGATAGAAATTTAACGACGAATATGTTTAAATATGACAGATGGAGTTCTAAACCTGCTGCGAATATAATAAAATAGAAAGATAAATAGCCTACTGAAGTTTGTTACTTTTTCTAAAAAGTATCTTAAAGGAAAACTTCGCGAAGAAATATTGGTAGAACTGTCGAGTTAATTTTGAGAGCGATTAGACAAGGTTGATACACCGAACTGACATTTGTGTATTAATCAGACATTCAAGTTCGCATGTTTGTTTATCATTTGCAACTCTTACAGTCATTTCCTTCCTTGCACATTACTAGAGAGCTACACACACTTCAGATTAGGAGAAACTTGTTCAGAGCAAGTAAACAAGCATTTCTCAATGTCAATTTGCTCTTCATGTACCACCTGTGTTGCCAGAGAAGAGTTTGCATCGTATTAGAGTGTAAATGTGAGATTTTGGGTGTATCCAGTTGGGTCTACGGTTGTTTGTGAAATCCTCCTTCATATCGGGATATCCAATATTCAAATATTCAAATAACTGAATAAAATAAAATTAAGAATACATCAGAGGCAAGTCATATTTGTAGTTAAAAAAGAGAGGAGTTGAGTTTTTACAACGAAGAAGACCTGAACACCAAAATTCCGAATTCAATGTCCCCAGCTAGGTTTGTCAACGCCCAGAAACTTCCCACTTTACACGTTTCTTTCCTCCCAGAAGTTGAAGCCTTCGATTCTAATTGCTGCAGAACTTCCGAATCATCGCCAACCGAAAACTAGGCCATCAAAGTTCGGCAACTTCAATAATTATTGAGCAATTTACTTCTGCTCCGAGACCAAGCCGTCCGGAATCCCTGATCACTTCAGCAGAATCAAAATCGAATTAAGGTTTACAATTCCGCCTTCGCCAAGACGTCCTGTCTCGCCGCTGAAAGCCAATGGATTGTTAACCGACTGTGCTCTTGTCACGTACAGGAGGAGATCCTAAATTTCCAAACAATAAATCTTCTGCGGCGAGCTGATATCTTTCGTTCCGCAAAAAATGGGAAAAATAAATAGCGAATAACTTTCCTCAACAAACGCCAGTCTGCCAAAGCGTTGACAGGCTGACGGGATAAGGGGTGGTACAAGGCGAGGTGGTGGGGAGGGAGAGGGAGGAACAAGATAGATAATACTCCAATAGAAAATAGCTGATCCACTTTAAGCATCTTTTTTGTCTTAAAGCTAGATAAACAATAATTCACGCCTAAACGCGCTTTCAGCGACGGTGTTCCCCATTGTCCGCTCCTTGCGTAGCGAGATTTATTCCCGCAAAACTTTTGTACAGCTCCTCCACCGCCATCCGCCTTTCCCTGATAGCGGCGGGGCTTGGTTTTCACTATTTTGCCGTGGGACCGCGTTCACAACAAAAGCGTAAAAGCCTCCTAACCGAAATGGATGTCCGGGTGGGTCGGGTCTGTGTATCAACCTTGCCCCCCCTCCTTCTACCCCCCCCCCCCCCCCCCCCCCCCCACGCTGCCCCGATGCGCGCGAAATTAACTCGGATTCAGCTCGCAAAAGCTTGGGAAATTTTGGAGGACGATTCAAGTGCGCGCCAGCGGATTCAGTCAACTCGCTATATATTTATACGTGTCAAAAATAAAAAGTCTGGCGGCGAGGGCGGGGCAGGGAGGGGGGGGAGGGAAAGAAACGCTTGCACGGTACGTTGCCGCCGCAAAACAATGAAGTTTTGCCTTTCCGCGTCTAGCTCGCCGAGTGTACCTCGTAATCGCTCGGGACAACTTAACAAAAGGACTGCTTTTTGCGCTTGACGGCAGCGCTGTCAACTGTTCTATTGCTCTGGGAGATCATTTTTGAGGGAACGACGCGACTCTCGCCTGGGGAGGTGGGAATTAGGAGTATTCCTCGAAAATGTCGTGAATTTTGTCGAAAATAGGGATAATTTTAGTGAATTCGGTCGAGAAAAATTGAGTACGTTTCGATTGTAGGGAGAGATTGAGGTTAGGATAAAGATACTACGTGAGATTTAATCTAATTAGATTTGGGAAAAAGAACACAAATCGTTTCTGGGTTTTGTGGTAAAAAAGTGAAGGTAATTAGATAGGTTGAACGAAAAAAAAAGACATAAAATCTTTCGTAAATAAAAGTATGTACGCGATAGCGGTTGAAAAAAGTTCGAGAAGCGTGCAGCCAGCGAAAGAGGAAGCAGCACGCAAGCGTCAACTATTGGACAAAAAGTAAAACTAGATGGAAACTATACATATATTTAAACCCACTATCTTAACAGCTTGGTTACAAAACCAGTTAATGGAGTTAACGGAGTTTTTTACCACAAAAGCAATTGATTACTATTATGTCGTTTGTTCATGAACTACAGGTTTTCGTATGGACAGTATTTTAATTAAATGAGATTCAAGTAATTTTAATTAAATGAGAGCGTCATTAAAAAAGTACTACATGTCATACCTAATCTGTAGGACTGCAGTAAATGGTTCATAATAAAAAATAATTTGTAAATTAATGGCGTGTATAATTAAATAGTGTAGTATAAAAATAAACGAATAGCTGATAATAAATTCTATGAAAACTTTTAGTGGCGTTACTCGATTTATATTTAATAGTGTACTGAATTCCGCTACTTAGGAATTCCCTGTCACGCAAGGTGTTCCTGAGATCCTCAGTAACCAAGGTAAATTTTAGAAAGGTTATCCTATCAATTCTTGCAAATTAATACAACTGAGCACAGTGTCGTCTAAGGCGGTCCAGAATCGGACGTCCTCTGTCAATAGAATTTTACTTGAGTGGGGTCCTGCATCGGTACCCTGTACCACTGTTGACCAGAGTGAAAATCGATATCTCGAACGATTCTTCGAACGAAATGGTTTCACGAGATTAGTCAGCGGTCTATAGGGATCAAATGTAAATCCTGCATACATTTACAATCTGTAGAGACCTCTCATTGGTGTACCTCACATCAACGGGTCACGTTCCTCCGCGTTCAATTTACTTTTCTGACCCCTTAAAGCCACCCCCATTTGGCAAAAGAGCACCACGCAGCTACAATGCCAAAATGGCCCCCACACCTGCCAGTAAATTGTCACTCTGGCCTATTTTTTAAGCACCGTTTATCACGCGATGGAACGACTTCGGATATAATACGAACAGAAACTTTTAATTGTAATAAAACAGTAAACTGTCTATTTAAAAATCCACAGAGAGATCCTGCGCGTCACTGTTTTTATTTGTACACAGCAACGTCCAAAATAAATCCGATTTCTGTTGACTATTCAAAAACAACTGTTTAAATGACAAACGTAGCAATCTGAATTATTTCTACTAGTGGTCCCCGAATATATTTCACAGCGATCCCAAACTGACGTAGAACAACCGTAGCTTCGTGTTGGTTTTTTGTCTTTCTGTAGAATACCGTCGAAACATGGTACTGCTCTTTTGTGTAAATTCGAGAAAAATAAATGTTTGACGTTCTTTAAACAATGCCACGTTATTTATGTTTTAAGAAAACAGCAGGTAGATATAGAACAAACAGCTGGTCTAATATTTGTTAAACATTATTTTAAAGTAATATTTTCCATACTTGTATAATCGTCTCTTTAATTAGAAGTAAAAGTTGAGGAACTCAAGAAAGACAAAGCACAATGTAAAGAAATCAAAACAAAAGAAATGCTAAAATTAAACAAACTTAACACAATTTTCAATGTCTTTAATCTTGGAAACTTCTATCCCATTTTTACTAAATTGTCATTCTTAATTGTAATTTCAGTCCATTAAAACGAAGTTTTACAAGAGACTCCATATTTCATGAGGGAATTATCAAGTGACACGGGTATCAAAAACTACCCTATTAAACATTAAGAATTATCTATTAATTAAAAAAACTGAGTATTATAAAATATCAAAAATATTTACTCCAACAAATTTATTTATCATCCCAACATACTTCAGCCCTATCGCGTAGAATCTTCCGTCGAAATATTCTATTTAAGACACCGATGCGCTAAATAAATCTGTTAAAGAAAACTCGAAGAAGTTTCGCGCGGAAACCCCGATACAGAATGAAGGCTGTCTCGTTACAAACTGATCTAAATTGAATTTCTTCCATCACAAGTTTCCCTTAATCGCCCGACCTATCTAACTTCGGCACGGGCGTATTCACCCTGCATGAATTTACCAATTTCTTATCCGAGCTTCTTTTATCGGGAAGCATTCCGCGCTGGGAGCGTCGATAGGTACGAACAAAAGGTGTTTCTGGCGGGAGGGAAAAAAAGAAGAAGCTGCAGCTTGAAGCAAGTTAGAAAGGATTCCGCTAGCTCGTGAGAGGAGCCTTATCGGCTTAATTAATCCCACAAAGTGACGCTAAGACGGAAGATCATTTTTACTCGATCTTTCTCGTTACGGCGGAGTTAACTTTCGTAGGACGAATAAATTCGCGTCAAAGTTACCCTGTATTTCGAGCACTGGCTCGTTACTGCCTGCTCTCTACCCAAGTTCCATGAAAAATGAAATGTAATAACTTGTATTAGAGAGGTCGATCGGAAAATTTAATTCAAATCTTTTCTGGTGAAAATTGTTTATTGGAAAATGTGGACGCTCATGGGAAGCCATTGAAATATGGAAAAATAGGTTATGCTTCTAACCTGGACTACTAATATGGAGAATTCAATTCATATACTTCTTTTTTCACAAACGAGATACATCAGGTGTTATTAATTCACTTTTTTTATTTTTTTAGAATAAGTAATTTCCGAATAATAAATTTTCAAATCTAGTAATATTTAATCTTTCGAATTTTTAAATTTTCAAGTATTCACATATTCGCAGTTTCTAGTATTTTAGGTGTTCTAGGTGTTCAAGATGTTTAGATATTCGAAGCTTCTAAGTTTGTTAACATTCAAATACTTTAATGTTCAATTATTTAAACACTTGAATTCTCTGACTCAACTTGCACCACGAACTGGACCTATTTCCCAAGTTTCTAACTAAAACAATAATAAAACCTGCACTTTATTAATTGAATTTGCTGTGATTCCAGGTAAACCAATGTTCGCCAAATTCTCAAGTAACCCAAGTGGGAACAAAAAACCTGAATATAGTTCCCAGTTGGCATTTCTTGCTCCCGTATCAAATGAAATTCCCCTAGGTCTGGTTGGAACACAACGAGCACCCATACTCGCAGAATTTCACTCCATTTTCAATTCCAATGAATTCGTATAGAGTTCCACGACGCGAGGGCTCTGCCAAAGGAACTTCCTAATTAGTTACTAGTAATAGGGTTTTTTCGAGATCGTAACCGTGTGCCTGGCATAGTTCTGGGAAACGACGGGAAAAGTACCAGGGCCAGGAATTTAAAATACGTATCAATAGATGTTATACGACTGCCATTTGAAGCGGCAGCGGTACGCTTTAGCGTCTCTGCGCAAGGAAGACGACATTGTGGTGCGCACTTTTACGCTGCCCGTGGGAAAGATTTAATGGCCAACAGAATACGCGTTTTAATGTTCGGCGTCCTTCGACGGCTCTAACGTTTCGCATCCAGCCTTAATTCTAATGCGATTGCGCGCCACCGGACGAGAAACGGAGAGGGAGGGGAAAAAAGATCGTGAACCTCGCCCCAGAAGCTGGGACTTCTAAATTAGAAGCGTGGGAGCGAGAGAGTTCCTCCGTGAGCGAGTGTGACCGAATTGTTTAGAAAGAATTAAGAATGCACTGCGCAAGGCGAAAGCGAGTGTTTTAGTTACTCTTTCGCCAGAGTTCTTGAGAGAGTCTTTTAATTACAGTTTAGTGAGTCTTATAGTGAATTTTCGGCGAGCTTTTACAGGGATTTTTCTCGGGGAGTACCTGGTCCTTTTAAGGTCCAGCGAGCAATAAAGAGTTTAAGGCGCGAGTAGAGTCTATGGACGGTAATGGAGGTAATGATGTTTAAGTTTAGGGAATTTTTTTATTGTTACTGACAGTACTGCGTGACGAGGGATATTTTAATTAATTGGTATTTAAAGTGGCTCTTAAATATTATTGGCCATTCCCTATACACTAAATTGTAAGACACAGAAATTTAGGAAATTAGTCCAGCCACGGTTTATTCTACTTCATATTTTTCTTTTTAAGAGATTGAAATAAGAAATAGAAGAGTATTACAGCGCTTCATTTAGATAATAAGGAAACCAATTTTAAAGTACCAAGAACTTACTGAATAAATTAAGTATCTGGCACTTCAGCCATATTAAAATCGTATACTCACTTAATGTTATAAAACAATTCTTAACAACTTGAAAAATGTATTACACAAATAAAGCAATCATATTTATGGAATTCGAAGCAAGCAACACCTTCAGGAATAATATTCCATAGCAAAATATCGAAGAGCTAATTCTACTGAAAGAAATAAAGTGACTTAGGAAATTGACATGAACTCAATGATCTTCCCTGGCAAACCTGTACAGCAGAAAACACGATGTTGAAAAGTTAACGTCTAAACTACTTTTTCCGATGACGAACCATTTCTAATCGCAAGGAAATGACCCTACCCCAAAAAGCAGCGAGACAACTCCAGTCGTCCTATAAACTCGATTCGATCCAGTGCCACTGACAAATTATATAACCAGCAATTAAATTTCCATAAAACAAGTCGTCCCCTTATTACCGAAGGGTAGGAGGCACGGTGAAACGCATGGACGTGGCAACAGGCGTTCATCCTAGGCCTGGCCACGCATATTCGTCGTTCATTTTGTTGTCTCGAGACGCCCGTAGGTGTATTAGCATTACACATGACTAATGGGAATAATGAGGAACGTAATTACCCCTAATGCATCGCGTTACTTTTCTGTCTATGGTTACACAGCGCCGTTCACCGTGTCCAAGGCACGGATGGAACGCTCGCGCCGACGGGCTTAAACGTTTCTATTTGTTTCCTCTGCGCTTACTTACACGCTTTGTTACGCAGGTCCCAAATTTTTAGAGTACGATCGTAGCTGCCTGTAACGACTTTTGAAGGGTCGCCAAGAAACTTCGCCGCCATCACCTTCCCGCAGTGGCCCGTTAGGGTGTGCTGAAACAGAAACCAGGATACTAGGATAAGTGAAGAAATTAGTAGTAATGGGATAATCTCTGCAATCGGCGGGCATACTGCCGCGAGTAAATAGGGTGCTCCAGCGGTTTCGAGCGGCAACTACCAATTTGCTTCAATGCGAAACTTTTCGGACTTGTATTTTATAGCTGGTGAAATATTAATTTGCGTGCAAGCTGTTTCTGAGTAGCAGAATTTTGGGGAAGGAGTTTCTGTATGAAAATATTCGTTCAAAATGAAAACTAAAAACAAATATTTTTCCATATGGGATTTTAGTTGTTAAAATTAGTAACTTTAAGGGTTGGGGAAATATATGTATACCAGTTTGCAATGATTTCCTAGTTTAATAAATAATATTTTAGAATTCTAAATAAACTATTAATATTCTAATGAATATACAGGGCGAGTCATGCAACTGTATCTCCTGAATTTTCTTGTACACCATTTGTTGTATGAAAAAATATTTCGAATAAAAATTCTTTGGTATCAAGAGCAATATGCCAAAGAGGAGCACACTCTCGATACCAAACAACTTTTATTCGAAATATTTTTTCATACAACTAGTTTACAAGAAAATTCAGGTGATACAGTTATGTGACTCACCCTGTATATCTTGAATGTATTATAGATTGGTATCTACCTATTTAGTCAGCCTTTAGTGCTCTTTTAAAATTTAAGGAAAATTTTGTGTTTGAAAAGTTCTTTGTTAACACTGTAGAAAAAAAATTTGTTATCTAAAATTCTCGTAAAGTAACTGTTCCCTCAAATAAGGGTTTAAAAAAATCAATTTCACTTAATATAGTTGTAGCTTAATTATTCTACTTATGAAACTTATATCTATAGTAATATTAGTTCAATATTTATATAACTGCTTTTTTTATTGTTGTGTCAATTGACAAAGAAGTTACAATTTCAAATAAATTTTCTGAGAAATCTATTTCCCAGTAAAATCTTATTCTACCTATTTTCTCAATTTGTGTTTCTTATTTGGAATCACTTGTTTTTAAACCAAACCAACTGTTTTAAATATTCTGCATATTTTGCAGATTAGAATTTATTATAATCACTTTTGACTTTACTTTGGTTGGTAATAAATAAACTATTAAGTATAATTTCTTTGCAAACTGTTAGAGAATTTTAAGTTCGTATAAAATAGAGTACATATGCACATAGAGAGTGTATATGTGTACATAGATATCGCAATGAAACTTTGAAAGTTTCCTCCAACTTCATAAAAAATTACTTGATACAAAAGTTCGACTACTTTTGAGGGTTCATAATTTCTAGAACAAGAACTTTTCTATCTCTATTCCTTTCAAAATAACTTTTAACTTTTTTAGTATAACTACAGTTGTTTCCATAAATTTACAGTGCACTATGAAACCATAAGCAAAATGTTTCTTTTCCTACAGAACGATATTACTCTTTATGTAAACTATATCGTGACTCACAACGTAAGAGAAGAGAGACAATATTTCGTTTAGAATTACCAGTTGATAAGTTAATTAATATAATTGATACACACGCTGGTACTTTATAATAAACAATTAATTACTCACAGTCTACTATTAATTAGTTATATCTCTGCCATAATTTAGACACTGTAATTGCATTTGCTTTACATGTTTCTAGTTCAAACGCGAATTACTGCACGCCTAAAGCAAGAAATACTGTTTTCAATAATTAGAAGTTTTCGCTGCGTTTCAAATCTAAAATGTAACGTTCCAGAAGAAAGAATCTTAGAACTACACTCTTTAAATGCAAAATTATTAATAAAAAAATACTAACTCATAAAGAACACAAAAATTTCGACACAGTGTACGCACATGATCATAACTTATAACTGAATGATAGATTCTGGCGTCTAGCAATAACTTACGGAAGTACACGAACCGTCACGACGACACCCGAATGCAAACGCGCGAAAAAAACGTCAATCAAACATGGCGGGAAAATCAATTTATTTAATTTTTAAAGTGTAAGTTAGTTTCTACTTAATATTAGGTTATTTTTCAAAGGTCTGATTATTATTTATTTGCTCTAAAAAAATTTTTGTCTGTTTAAACATACAGCATGCTTTGTTAAGATAAATATTTACAGGGGAAAATATCGAGATTAACAGAATTCAGTCGAGATACGTAATGTTACATAAATTTTCATTAAAATATAAAAATTTAAAGAGAGAACTAAATTCATTTATCCTTTATACTCCCCAAACATGATTCCCACCGATTATTTTAAACCTACATTGTGTAATACTTTCAATAAAGCGAGAAATATATTTCAACAGTAAAAATACTAAAATTTACGTGGAAGATTACAAACAAACATACCTACATAAACTCTGCGAATGTTAAAAACTGCTTTAAAGCAAAAGAAAATATGTGGCCCTTTAACGTTACATTTTTGGAATCTCTAAAATGTGTGGAATTGACTTAATAAAAATAAAAAACGATTGAAAACTTAGGAAATAATATCGAAAAAATATCTGCAGCAATCGACCTGTTAAAATCATCGTTTTATTTATTCGAACAAAATTGATATCGAAATTTCATTGCATGAAAGAAAAGAAAATATGTGACTCTTTAACATTACGCTTTCGAAATCCATAAAATGTGTGATATTAACGTAATATGAAAGGACTAAAAATTTACAGAACAATACTGAGAAAATATGTGCAGGAATCGACTCGCTCAAATCACTAATTGTCTACTCCAAAAAATTGACTTTAAAATTTGATTGCATATGCACTCATTTGATGAAGACGGCCGATAAAGTTTTATGTGAGCCACTCGTTTGTTTCCATACGATGGGCGCCTCTATCGTGTCCATCAAATCTGTTTGAAGTGTGTACGTTAATAGCGTAAATATCTCATTCATCTTGTTAGTCGCTAATTAGTTAAAAGTATCTCCGCGTTGGCGCCCGCGAGGTTATCAGATCGAAATCATTCACGCAGCCTGAGAATCTCCTGCTTAGACTATGTATGAGAAAAATGAGGAAATTGAAAAATAGTGGCTAGAAACGTCTCTTGCTTCGTAATTGCGCGATGAGAGTGATATTGCGTAACTTCCTGGGACCTCCGAATCCTTCGAGGCACCAAGGGCAGCCATGTTGGATACCAGTCCCGCTCTTTGGGGTACATGCCCTCTCAAGTGATACAGGATGTACCATAATTGCGTGAGAGATATTTTAATGATGTATTCAGCACTTGCAAGAATGACATAAGTTCACATAAAGATATTCTGATTTCGGTTTGGTCATAGGGAATCTTATTCTCTAGTCATAAGGAATTTTGCTCCCCATTTAGTCATAGGGAATTTTATGTTTCTAGAGCACTTTCAGGAATTGTAAACGATTGTCTTCAACAGACGATCGTTTGCTAGAAATTTATATTTTCAAGGATATTCTCTGCTACATATTGAAATAAACAAGGTATCTAATGTAATAAAGGGAATTCGATTTTAGGAACTCTAAATACCTATGGTATTTAAAATGTCTGCTCTTTTCATTTCCTACATCTTTGTACGCATATCCGAAAATAGAAGTACCGATATTTTCTAAAGCCATCTTTATTCTGCTTTGGCATAGCGGTAAATTTACCTTAAATTTAATTCAAATCCTGCGGAGTCCATAGCAGTGGTAATATTATACATTCCTAAAAGTCATCAGGCTGAGTGGATAGATGTAGGAGGATTCAAAATAAATATTCATTATTGTGTGGGCTGAGATTTATGTCCAAGATATGCGCAAGCCACGACACGAAAACGCGCTGAAGATAGGGAAAGAGTTAAAAGAGGAAAAAGGATTCCAGTAAAGTCTACCGTTATCGCCTTGTCCCGATTCTGGTGAACTCGGTCCAGGAACTGGCACTGCAGATCGGAATTCCACACTTATCTAGTTTATTCACTCTTGTTCTATTAATTTTCGCTCTTATGATTTATGATGGGATATAATGACGCATGGCGATGTATACCCAAAGACAAAGTATGTCAGGCGCGTGCCAATGAACAGATTACAATCTATTGCGTTCCTAGATTATCTACAGTAATAACAAACAGGGCAGTTCTGATCATTATTATTATAATATGTTAAAGAATCAGCTTCAAAGTAGGAGAAAAGGTTTCAGGATTTTCTGGATAACTTGGAAGTCTAACAAATTAGACTGCGATTATTTATTTGCATTGGGGTAGCTTCTTTATTAATGTTAAATATATAGGAACATGTTATTAGCTTTGATGGGTTAAGTAGAAAATTCCTCGAAACCCAAATTGGTTACTTTAATTGTTAATTATTATTGATTATGCGCAAACCTATTAGTATGTGTTCAGTGAACCGTGTAAATAGAACTCAGTAATCTGTAGCGATATTCGTGTTTAGCTCGATTGACATTTTGCAGAGTAGCTTATGCATATCCTGCACTTGTCATTTTAATATCATAGAAATGGAGATACCTGCATGAAACATGATATCTATATTATGTAAAATTGGACACATGACCTAATATATTTCACGGCGTTATTTTGGTCGAGAACAATATCCAATGACGCGTGCATAATTTTCTGACGTTTAATAAATATTAAAACGTTTTCTAATTTATAATAACGTCTGAACTTATTTAAAAATTCGGCATGTTTCCAAGGAGACATAATTAATAATTAATATAATTGATATAAAGTATTTGTCATTTTTCCTAAATAATGAAACTATGCAAATGTCGACGGATGAATCATAATGTACAAATTATCCATTATTTGAATGATTATTATTGGTAATTAATTGTATCTTAATTAATTTCATCTTAGTTAATTAATTACTGACAATAATAGAATTAGTTAATAATATTTAACTGATGAAATATTACTATTATTGTCGAATGTAAATCTGATGTAAATAATATAATGAACAATACAAATAGACAAATGAGAGAATTGCGTAAGCAAGGTACTGTTGTTATTACAAATATTCATTTCATAAGAAATATAAATTGCAACGAGCTTTATAAAATATTAAAGTGGGGTTAAAGTTACTCGTGTTATCTAACGTGTTACTTATTTATATGCTATGCATTTTAACATTGCAGCATTCAACTTTATAAATTTTAATTAATTTCATTTCGCGAGAATTGTTAGAAAACTTTGTTCACATCTGAATTATGAAAATTAAAACTCATTTATTCGTAAGTTTATTAAAACTTATATAACAAACAGAAAACTTGCTTCAGTTGATTTTTCTGTTAATTAAATGATATGATAGCAATTTGCAGTTGAACGTTACTAATATATCAGTAACAATAACAACAAAATAACTTTGATTTTCCCAGATAGATTACGTAAAGAATTCAATTTTATTTGAACGCTACAAAATCTTGTTTTAAGGTGTAAAATTTATTTTATCCACATTATTCGGATCCACTGTTGTAATATTGACCTAAACCATATTTAAATATAAAAAAAGGCAATAAAACATTTGTAATTGTTAATTATTTTTAGTGTAATAACATTAAAACAAATATTTCATATGCTTAGATGAAAAATTTGGCCCCATCAATTCACAGTCATAAAACTAACCTCAAAATATTCAAACCAGTAAGAATAGTATATTCACACTTCATTCATGGATATACTTAAACAACGAGATGGACAAACTTGATAAAATTAGCGGACACATTATTCAACACATACCATCTTCCTTTCGCCATTTAACGGTAAAGAATTCAAGTGCGACGCCAACAAGGAGGGCACGAACAACTCGAGGGCTCTTCCTTGTAAAGGGAGCGCCATGAAAAAGAAGAGTTCGCCAATTTTAAGGTACACGGTCGTCGGGGGCTCTTGAAAAATGTCCTAATGTAAATTAATGGCCCCGAAGTTTAGCCAGAAGGGCTGCAGCGTGAAAGAAACACAGGTAGGAGGAACACACCACCTACCCACGTTATACGAGCTAAGGAAGAACTTTTCTCGCGTCCATGAAGGGGGTGGCGAAGGAAGGGTGAGCCGAAGTATACGATAATCTAACGTCTCGAGAAGTTCGCAGAAAGTGCAGGGGCGAGACCGCGTCTCTTACGGGGAACATTAAACGATCCGCTGGGTCTTTTTTCTCGATCACCCTCCACCTAAAGAGATTTGGAGATACGATTGTGCGCCCTTTCATAGCACTTATCGCGTTCGACATTCTTTTTGCGCTGAACTCTATGAAACAAAGCAGGAGCAGCAGAAACTTATCTTTTCTTCGCTAAATCTTCCTTGTATCCACGTGAAATACTTCTATGAGTGTTCAATTCTTATTTCATATCCTAGTTAATGCGGAGATGGAAGTTTGGTTTGGTTTTAGGTCGATTGCACAAAATGTCCTATAATAGAGTGTCTGATTTGCTTTCGTTTTTCGGTAATAATGTCTTAAAGTTAGCACTGGGTTCTGAAATGAAGAGTAACTCGTGCATATTGTTGAGACAAATATATTGAAAGAGTTCGTTGATCTAGAGAATTCGGTTGCTTGAAAAGATTGTGTTTATTTTGGAAGATACTGAACACGTCTTAAGACTCTAGATACAAGTCCTTTAATAGGACTCTAATTGTAAATGGTCCTATGGAACCAAATATCATCTCTTTTGATGTGCTTAACGAGAACAGAAGTAGTATCGAAAATTCAATTTCAGTAGTATCAAATTGTATTTTATCAGAACTTTTTATTTAATTCGGTATCAAAATAAATAGGTTCTCGAACCCACAAAAGATTCGGTTTCGAGACCGAATACCATCCCTGTTGTTTATACACACGATTAAATAATCTCTGCCTTTGTCTAACCTCTCATAGAAACGTCAGCTTTTAGGTTATAATTGTATAAAGATTGCTCATCGTCAGAAATTCCGAACCTGAATTCCTAAAATCTGCTAACTGACCAATACATAGGATAAAAAAGATTTCTATTGAACCAAAAATATTCCCTTTACCATCTCCACCCACCCACTATTCAACTGTTCTGTATTTCTAAACCACTCTACACTCCACATAAATATGATACCGTATCCGCTGATCTAACCAGTTTTCAAAGTCAATCTCCTTGCAAAGGAGATTCCTAGAGCGATTTTGTAACGAAAGAAGGGAAGAGTCAAGTGAAAATCTTGTCTCCACTTTTCATGAACCTTTGCACAGGGAATTTTATCTTCGTCCAACCGATCTCCTAGCTTGCGTATCGAATTATACTGCAGCATTCATTGTGCAGCGGAAACCATCTGTTGCGAGGCCTGTCAGCGACTCACGTCAGAAAATAAATCCAACTTATGTAGGCAACCACCTGATACATAACAATGTCACATCGCGTTGTATAATTGTGTAATACGTCGTTCCTCCTGAAAGAGACTGTCAGACTATAAGGACGAGTCTATGGGACTACAGATGCCAGTCTACAACCTGCTTTTATCGTCTTGCCCTTTTCTTTTGCGCGAAGAAAAAAGAAGATCCTCGACGATCTATTCGCGCTTCTGTTTTGTCCTTCGAGTGCACTGCACACCTACGAAAACCTGTTCACTTCGGATCCTGGCGTTTCACAATTACAATCTTCTCTTGCAGAGTGCACTCGAGACCTTTGAAAAGGATCTGTTCTAATGAGACAGTGTGAGCGAAGGTGCCTATCTTCTGAGGACTCGGATTTGTTGTGCGCTGTCGGAAACAAACAATATGAAAGGAATTTGCGCACTCACCTGCTCACGTTTGAATGCAACTAAATGTGTTCAAATCTACGTTGGGTATTCGTCTTCAAGATGCAACTATAAAAATGGTAACATCGCTTGGAACAGTAATTCATTTGTTGCTTCGCGTGGTGTGCAAAGTGTTTCGTAAATGGCGGTGCAATGGAGACTGATGGCTTGGAATGAAGATGGCAGAAAGTGAAATCAATTTTTTTGAAAGACAATCTTTTAGACCACCCAAAGTAAAGTAGACGTCCTAGTATCAGGAAACTGAATCTAATTTTATTTCAGTTCTTTCGTTTTCTTCCTAAATATGAATGTTCATAAATACTCAGAGTCCGCTAGTACCAACAATGACATCCTTCCAAAAAATCCTAGCACGCACTATTCTCATAAATTTTTGGTGTATGTTAACTGCTCGATATCAGTCACGAACATGAATTGCATACAGGGTTGCCTTGCTTAAACTGGAACTTGTACGTGTTAGGTGTAGTCATGCTTCAAAAAGATCCCTCTCCCCAAGTGGTGGCGACAGCAATGAACATGTACGAATAAAATCTAGGGAACATGTAACGAGAACTTACTGTACTTGAATTAATCTTCCAAGCTCAAAATCAGAACGTAAATAATTTTGTTTTCAGCAAAGACACACGCTGCTGCTTGCCATTCTCCAAGTCCGCATCTTCCTTTCATTCCAAGCGCTGCAAGAGCCCCAATCCCAGGCAGACAGTGTAAACGCGCCACCATAGAGCTTGAAACGCGCAAGATTCACGAAATACAGCCGATATCGCCCTTTTTTACGAGAAGCCAGAGGAAGCGGCGGAAGACGTATGCCAGATACTCAGAATAAAGGCATAAACCTGTACGTAAAGGCCAATCGAGAGCATGCTGGCGGCGAGATTCGAAGCAGATAGAAGGAGTGCTACGAAAGAGGAATAGGTGGATATCCCAGTCTGTACAAAGGTTCAATTAAAGTCGATAAAAGCAGCGAGGAAAGTAACCTCCTCCCAGGAAGTATCTAGCGACCCCAGTTTTACAGCCGGATTCGTGGCGTTTTTAAAGCCAGCTCGAATCCTCCAGCGTTTCATCACTGAAACCGCGCTGGCAGCTCCTCAGCGCGTAGGTGATCGCTATATATTCTGGTATTTCATCCAGAAACTTAAACACTCCTCGCTGGAATGAATTAGCGCTGTAGGAGTAGGCCTGGTGGCTGATTGAAGTTAAATTAATATGTCGTATAACTGTACGCGCACCTCGCTGCGTAACAAGCTTACAATCGCGACACTGTGATTGATCACGTTCTCCATGCAAAGTTCAAGTGTCTTCTGATTGTATTCGATTTGACGTCTTAATTTGTAGCCTCCGGTAATCAGTAGGCTGAACGTGATCTCTTCCTGGATGGATCCCTAACAATGACATCGGATTGCTACCAGGAGGGTAATAACATTCTGAGAGACGGAGTTGGGTATGATTAGTACGTGATTCGTGATCTGAGTTTGAAGGATGTAAGTTTGAATTTGAGGCAGTTGTTTGGACAGATTGAATAGGCTACTTCGAGAGGATCGTGATGATGCGTTTCGTGAGGAGAAATATAAAGAAATGTTGCGTAAATACATTCATTAGGATTGTGCCAAACAGAGCTGATGAATTAACTATTCACTGCTTTACTGCGTGATGTCATTCTTATTGATTATTTGTTATTAGTATTCCATTTTAGGAACGTCGATTTTCAAATTCCAACCTTTGAATGTATTGCTATAATAATTTTCATGATTGATAATAATACTTAATAAAATATAGTAAGTAAATATTCATATGTGATGGAAGGACTAAAACGATAATTGAATCATTGTGGTTATTACAGCGCACTAAAAAATATATACTTGACAAAGATGGCTAAATATGAAGCATATGTTTCACTCCGCCATGATGATTTACGAATTCCGTGCATGCGTAGTGTACACTGCGCATGTAAGACCAGGGATACCCAATATTTACTATGCCTCGTGCAAATAATATTTGGTTCCAACAATATTCTATTTCTATAATACCATAGACCTTCATTATTCATTATAAAATAGAGAAAAACTCTTTAGAATAAGCCACTGGTAGATATTGACATAATACACATAAAAGTATTAATAGCAATAAGCTGAGATTGTATTCTTGAGAAGATACTATATTTAAAACTCATTGTTTGAAGTGTTTCTAACTACATATCTCTGACTATTTCTATTCTTAACAATAGAACAATTCAGTTCTGGAATTTCTAGGATAATGTTAGATGAATCAGTTAGCGCAATTTCAATGTATGGTATCAGTGAATTTATAGCATCAGTATTCCCACGCGTGCGTGACTTTGATCACGTGAGAAGCACAAGCATTACGTATGAATGAAATCTGTTTCATTCACTTTTCATGAACTCCAAATACATCTTTATTAATCTCAGTCGTTTTCATTGAATAGATAATATGCAAGATTAATTGAGCTTGCAATAAGGACAAGGCAATTCATAGGGAACAAGAAACCAAAGAAAACATTGAATTCTTGTATAGCCTGGGCACGAAGCTCTTATCTCAATTCAAAGGTGTCTGTTCCTGTTCCCATTCAGATAAAAAGTCCCATTTCACAACATAAATAATCTTTCTTCGTTAATTCAAATTAATCTGTAATAAAGCTGGGAAAATTATGAAAATGTTTATCAGTGCTCTATAACATTCTGATTTAACAGTACAAGTGAAAATTCAATGAGGATTAAAGAATTTTCTTAAGAACATGGCGAAAATGTAGCAAGAAAATGATAAGGTACTTAAAGAATTCAAAGGTGGTACTAATTTGCTTCAGAAACATTTTTAATTACAGTTTTTATCTGATTTTCTCAGCGTGACTGATGGCAAATCTTTAAAGGCTCAAATATTCAAATATTCAAATTTCCTAAATACATAAATATTTAAATCTTAAAATTTTGCAATATTAGAAGTTTTAATATTATTTCTTGATAATATTAAAATTAATATTTACTATTATTTCTTGACCAAAGCCTCAAAAATACAGATTTTGTCCCAGCCACATGAGCCACTCAGTACAATTACACCAATTCCAAATCACCTGCTACGAACATTCCCCAAACAAAACACTCATAAATCCCCTCAAGCACCAACTCAAAGTCCTTCAACGATTCAGATTCCCTTCACAAAAATCCCCCAACGAAAATGAAGCTCCACGTCATGGCGTTCGGTACGCAAATCGGGAATCGTTACGTGAAGAACAAACGTTAGATACTTGCGCGGAAAACATCTCTCACGATGGAGGACGAAGAGCACATATGCTTTCACCCTGTGCAAAGTTTGCGCACAGTAGAACGCTTGCACGCCATCGTATCGTGGCGATGGTTCTATGGGTGTCTGTCGTTTTTCACCGCCGCTTGGTTAATACGGGCGCGGTGCGTTTCCGCGAAGCTGAATTCCTCTTCTCAGCGTCACGCCAGAATTACATCCGCGCAGCGAGCGGCGACGCTCCCGTTTTGATTGGCGAAGCTTGTCGCCGCGCGCTCGATACTTGATGAGGAGGCCACGGGGATCGGTAGCTGCGGG
Source organism: Calliopsis andreniformis (assembly GCF_051401765.1). Classification (NCBI taxonomy): domain Eukaryota; kingdom Metazoa; phylum Arthropoda; class Insecta; order Hymenoptera; family Andrenidae; genus Calliopsis; species Calliopsis andreniformis. The sequence goes on along the minus strand of NC_135068.1, from coordinate 6,799,413 downwards.
CTGACGCAAAAAGACGCGATACACGTGACTCAGCGGCATCGTGAAACGACGTCCAACGACGCGACCCGTCGCCGTTTTATTGGTTTTCCGCGAACGTTATAGGATGTTAATCCCTTAAGGGCCTTTCACGCGGCAAGAACACCATTACCAGGTGACGCGGCGTAGGGGCGACAAGTGAAGCACCGGATAATGCACGCGGTTAAATAGAAATTGGAATTAATTGCCAGGACGAGGATCAAATTAATCGTTTGATCGTGAAATTACCGAGGCCTGCCGATGCGGTAAATAGCTTATTATTGATACGATGAGAGCTTGATGAAAATGCTTTTTATATTGTTTATTGAAGAGCACCGGCTGTCTGTTTTGATCGCTTTCATATATTTACTCTCGCATCAACCATCGTGGTTATTTTTCACTTAATTGGGAAGTTATTAATGGCGGTTGCTGTAGTAATAATAAGCCTTGTGACAGTGTAATTGATAGGATGTTATGCGTTGGTCTTTTAAAGATCTGTAGTTGGTGATGGATTGATGATAATGGGGAAGTTGGAAATTAGGGTGCGGTATCGCTTGCTGCCCCGAATGGATTGAAAAAGCAAAATTCAATATGAACACATCTCACTGCTCTAGTAGAGAAAGTGACCAAATAATTGCACCTGCTGTTGGTTAGACTCATGATTTAACTTGTACTGGCTATTTACATCTAGAGGAATAGAAGCCAACAAAAATATTCATTTATACCACATAGTAAACTCTTGTTATATGTTCATCGTTCAGGATCGTTGAGAAACATATATTGCGTCCAAGGTAGGTAATCGCCTCTCTTGATCAGTAGCTGATTATATAGTATACATACATATACATACTGTATCGGGTAAAATCAGATTTAAAGAGGATAACCCTTCGGTGAGAAAAACCATGAACATGTAACGAAAAATATTCACAAAATAATCTTTTAATTTAACTAATTTCGCTGTGTACCATTTCTTCTCTAAATGAAAATAAAACTCACGCCATTGTAAACTTTACAGAATTCCACGAAAACAAACTATTGTCATATTCATCAAGAAACGTTTTGCATTCATCACGTCACGAAACCGTCTCGCTACCTTGATACATACCAAAGCAGCACGGCAAAAAACAGCGCGGTTGAAGCGTGGGATGTGAGTGGTAGCACATAGATACTCGGAGGCTTTTATCGAAGAATACTTGGGTCGCGCCCAAGTGCCCGACTGCTTGATTCCTTCACCCCTTCAGCGGGAGCCTAGTAAATCTATATTTCCAGGGCCGCGACGCTAGGAAAACGGAAAAAGCTATTTCCTTTCTCTCTTCCTTTCCCAGCCGGCCTGTTTTTGCCCTTTTTGTCACTTCGACACTGGTTGCTGGCCGCGGTCTCATCTTCGATCGCGGTCGCCGGGGAAAAATAAAACCGGACGCCATCAAAAGGCGATAAATTACTGGTGACGGGTAAACATTCCCGTTTAATTAATCCCATTAGCGGGCCACCATTTGCCGAAATTGAGACATCCCGTTTTGTCCTAATTGGATTACCATAACGGAATTTTAATAAAGGAATTACTGTTATAATTGGTCGACGGAGGCCGCGAGTCCTTCCCATCCAGTATCAGCTCTAATAACTAGCCGAACAACGGGCCACTCGATAGGGGTGTTTTTTGAGATAACTGGCCGGTAGTCGATTCGTCGTATCAGTGGTCAAAGATAACAGCTGAATATTCATATACGCCTGCGAGCCGCGGCTTGAGGTTACTGGCTGAGTTTAAACCTAAATCAACATCGCATTATTCCGTGCCAGGCAAGAGTGATTTATCCCGTGGGATGCGCGAAAGGCACAACCTGAATTAACATGCGATTAAATCCTAAGTTACGCAACGGCTGCAATTACGCGCGAGTAATACTGTGCGGTTCTACCCAATGTACCAAGACGAAGCGGCTCTCCGATCTTCGTAATGACACAAACGGTTATGAGCGACCGCCCCAGGCGCCAGCCTCTAACAAGATTTTAAATGGATCCTTACTGCCAGTGTTTTCCGCTTTCGTCTATACAACTGTGTGCATTAAACGCTGGATCATACTATCATGTGCGCGTAACCATGCGAAATATTCGTAACGATAAGATTCCTTGTCATTTATCAGCGCTGCTGGCTAAGTTATGACCTCTTGTTATGTCTTAGTTACGCAGGGATCTGGATACTGCCTGCTGACTCGGAGGTTATTCTATTTGCTTCACTTTTGTGATATATGGGAGTAGTAAACGTTGGAGATTACTTCTGCTCGTGGTGTTTTCATGTGATCAATGAAAGTGTACTTTGCATGCATTTTGATCCTTTTTCCTTAACCAGAAATATGAGCGAGTATGGTCATTTCTGTTGCCTGTGTCAGTACATAACTAATTTAAGACGTTCTAAGATATTAAAATACGTAATTTTTAATTAAGGAACAGATTTATGAAAATTAAAGTTATTGCACATGCCCTGAAAGCTCGATAACAAAAATGTCAATCCATGATAAATGACATTCTAGGGTAAGAAATGAACTATGTTCTCCCGACATATGTTCTCCTAACACAATTTACATAAAACTAGACACTGGGTAGAGAATCTTCAATCTACTGCAATCCATTTTACCACACCAGTTGTACCATAGCTACAACCTCTGCAATTACACCTGTAGCAATGCTACGAAGAAAATGATACCCCTGAGCATTCAGTCACTCATTTCAAATCATTAGGTTCGCAGACGTAATATTTGACAGCTGACAACGCGAACTGTGTGATCAAGATTGACGGACGACGTTTTGGAATCTCGTTAGCTACGCGTTCTAACTTCGGCACAATGTCTCAAACTCAGCCGTGATAGGTATACACGGCAAGAGGGATCGGTTGTTTGCACAAAACGACCTCAGCAAGCAACTACCGAACAGAAATCAAATTCACCCTGGCATTATGATGCTCCGAGCTTCGAGATCCTTTCGACGCCTGTCGGTGTGCACGCCAGCCCGAGAGTACATCGACACTCGCATCTTGCCGTAGGTGTTGCGTTAGAGGCAGTCGCTTATTGCAGAATCACACAGTTCTGCTGTCGATATTTCTCCTAATTATTGGGTCCAGTCCCTATCGTAGACGCGAGGGATGCCATATCGACCGGTCTATTATCGGAAAAGCTAGCAAGCGACCGTGAACATGACAAAGAAAATGAGAAGGTGGAGATTGCTAGGTAAATCTAGGCACTTGTTATTTAGTAGGGGCCTCCAGTTTCACTGGGCTCGTACTCCAGAAGCAGGCTGGAGAGAAAGAAGACTCCAACTCGACGAAGAAGGTGGTGAAGGAGAAGAGGTAGCAGAGGAAGAAAGGGGTTCGAGGGCGGGAGGAGAGAAGGAAGAACAGGAGGAGGAAGCACTGTAAGGCACTTTACTAGGCGTACATATACAGGGTGGTTCTTAACATGCAGGAAGCACTGTGATGCTGGGTTTGAATCACAGCTTCCATTGTATCATAACAACTCCATCTTTACGTACGAATGGTGTATTGGCATACTATTATAAACACAGACTTCTCCCAGTTATTTACGTACTATTTGATTATCAGCAATTGTATTATTAGCAGGAGGAACAGCATAGAAATGTTCCACCAACACACGGTATGCAAACAGTTCAACATAATATACAATATGCAGACTAAAACTGTTTATCTTGAAAGCTTGCTCTGAGGATACATAAATAATTAAACATAGGTATACATGGAAGTCTTTTATTTGGACATATGATTTCACCTTTTCTGCTCGAGATGGGAAACATTGTTAAGTCTCCTGTTCTGACACATTTGTCCTAAGAAGCTCAAGTCTTCTTAAGAATAACCTGAATATTCAAGGACAAAAGTGTCCAGTTTTCCCAGTTTTAAAATGTAGACGGCAGTAACATGGGAGAAGTGAAAATCCAGAATTTGAATCTCCATTAATGCTCCTAGCGTCCCTGATCAAAATTCCTATCCACATGGACAATCTTCACGCCAACCTTTGCGACTGCATTAGCTAACCTCCGCGCAGGAAGGCAACGCAAAACTAAAGGACACATTTGACGATAATTATATCCCACTAGCAGTCACCTTACTGACAAGAGGACGCTCCAAACACCATTCCTGCGCTATTTAGATGGCTCCCAGGTGTCAAGAAACACCCTGTAGATCGCGGGCGCCTAGGTAGCGAGAGCAGCGTCGACTGAATGGTAGTTTGGTGCCTTCTATACGTACTTACGTACGTACGTATGTACGTAGATACGTCGCTACGTTGGTAACATAGCCAACGTAGCTACATACGTGCAGCCTGTGCTCAGCACCGAAGGAGGTTCGTTGACCGCAGTGAGACTTCTCTCTTCCTCCCACTCCTGGCGTTTCTCCCTCCAACCTTTATCGTTCTATCTGTCACTCCATCCCTCTCCGTCGTTGTCTACCCACCTTCCTTCCGTCTTCCTTCCTCCGTCGAGACTCTACCACGACCTTGGCGATTCAATGCCCGCACCAGATAAATCCCCCTTTTAGATAATAGATTATTTCATTCGTGTAACTAGTCGTTGGTAGCGGTATCCCCCCTCCCCCCTCCTATACCTCGCTTATCCTCTTTCGCTTTCTGCTTTCCCCTTTCAGCGTTCTTCCTGATAACTCGCTCAGCGAAACCCGCGCGAACAAGTGAGTGCTCCTTGGCTGTGCACCTATTCTGTCCCCGACAGTTGCACACTGTCGGTCGAAAATTGCGCTAACAGTCTGGCGAGGTTGTCTAGTTTAAAGAGGGGAAACTGTTGAGTCAATGGATCATAGATTACTTAGAGGACCTCCCATTTGCGTACAAGCGCTGCATGGTCAAGGATTGACTATGCAGGTAGAGCGAACACTTTCTATACCGGCTAATTAGAAATATAGTTCTGCTCGTTAATTCTGAGCTAAACATGAGCAATCGAAGAGCCTAGTGCGTGACTTTTCCTGCCTGAACAGGAAACGTATTAGCTACAGTTAAGGGACAGTATGTTTGATCGTAAAGGATTGCTATTATGTGCTGTACCTAAACATGAAAGAGGTGTGTACCCAGAACAAGTTCTGCATCAAACGCTAGATAAATGTAGCATAAGACTGATAAGTCCAAGTCAAACGTAGCAAGACCTGCTAGTGAGACAGTTTACCGAGCTGTTATCGAGTCCGGCAAAAACCGCTGTACTAAACATAGATCCTAATCAAGTGTGGTGAATGCTATTGAGCCACGTTCCCATGAAGCATGAGAAAGACTGTCGGACCAAGGACAAGAACAGTTAAACGAATAATTTAAGGAACTGTTTTTAATATATTCGTAGCGACTTTCAAATAGTGAACTCTGATCGTGTAAATTATTTTTTTATCGCTTCTTCCGGTTCCCACGAATTTCAGAACTCACAAATATTTCCTTCTTCTGCTATTGCTGTTTAACTCAGACCTAAAGGTTATGACTTTTCAAAAACTTCTTCGTGGAACTATAAACATTTAATCCCTCATCCTGATTGTATATTTCCGCAAATGAGTGGCTCCTCGAATCCCATATCTCAAGCAATTTTTAGCGGGCTTAAGATGATAATCATCATCCGACACTGTAAATCATTTACGCATGATTCGCCATTAGCGGAATAAGTGTACTATGAGCAGAAGCAGGTTCTGTTCGAAACCGAGAACGCATTAATATCCTTACTGGGTATTGCATGATTAAGCGACTGGTTCCAGTTTTTCCGATTCGAACGAGTTTCGCCATGCATTTTCACATATTGTCGGTCACCGCGATTAAGAAGCTAAATGAGAAGAGAGATGAAGCTGGGGTTTTTTCGAGGCATGAAACAAGAAGTCTCTGATTTGTTGAAATAGGAAAACCTGGTCATTTAAGACGCAAAGCAAACGAGTTCTGTAGAAAACTCGTGTATGTTTTAGTATTCACATATTCCACTGTGCGAAATAGCTTGCTTCTATGATCGTTATGTGAAATTATATTGTAGTCCAAGTCCAAGAATCAGGAATGTAAAGTGCAACAATTTCTAATGTTTAAGTATGCAATATCTAATGTTATTAATGGAAACGTATTTCGATATTTGGTAAGGATGAGTACTTTACTGAAAATTAAGTACAATTTAAAATCAGGAATCTAAATGAGGTGCAATTGAAATAATTTTCTGGGGCATAGTTCTGCATGCAGTGGGCCAGTGTTTTCAACAATTTTTACATTTATAAATCTTCATGTGGCCTAAATGTTTTAACCTCATGCACAAATTACCTTAAAAGAGACCACAGTAATCACCAGTTTTTTTGAATTTAAAAAGGAGAGAATATGTAGAAACACGGGTTTTCCGTAATAGCTGAAAGTATTCTTTGCAATATACTTAAAAATTCAAAATGCAAATAAATTATTTTTTATTCAAAATGTTATTTTTTATTCAAAAAATTTTGATTAGGGTTAAGTTCACCTGAGACTCAGGGGTTGTAGGGTCAAGAAATCAGCACTCCAGTAGTACCTTTCACAAAGAGGAAGAAGAAGACTAAAGCTTCATAATATGCATTCTTAAAGAGAGTTCAAAAAACCATCATCGAACGATGTTTGGCCTTTGAGGGATTTATGATAAGAACTTAGGATACGTGGCCATGGAAGAGGGTGAATGAGACTAAACAGTCGTGTTAGCGACTGACAGCTGATGGTTACGTTGGGCCTCCCAGTTATCGGGTGTCGTGTGACTGTTTGGAGAACAAATGTTTGGAGATGGTAAACTGCCTGATGTCATATTGCTAAAAAATAAGAATATTGTTCTTAAAGGATCTGGCAACTGACCATATACCATTTGGTAAGAGAACTGTGATGAATCCTATGGTACTTACCCCAGAACCGTCGAGTGGGAAAGTGTTCTAACAGAATTGCTAATAAATAAATTAAAAATACACTATAACAGAACTATTTGAAATTTGAAACGCTAATAACATTAGAACCAGGAGTAATTATTTTGTTAACTAAATACAGAATACTTAGCTTCATCAGACTCCAATTTCCCCAGGCATCCTCAAGAAAAATCTTTAAAAAAGAACAATATGGCTCTTCACTAGCATTAACAATTATTTCACTAATTTGCTAATCAAGTTTATTTACGACATTTGTAAAGCAACTCTGGGATCGTTGGCTGCCTCAGAAGCAGTGCAAGCAATTCCCATTACATCACCTAGGGAACGCCTTACGTAAGGGGGTCAGACTCACTCGTCAGTTCTCTTTACTCTGGATGATGGATTATTCCGTGTTTGTGTTCGACATTACTTCCGTCGAAAATAGCCACGAAATATCTCCTCTCCCCGAATACATTGAGATATATTGCGTGACTAAAGTGGGGCGGAATAAGATATCTTACGTCGATTTTATTCAGCCCCGTTCGATTCCTACCGTTTGCATAATGCGAATGGACTGCATTACGCGGATCCGAGCTCCCCCTGGTGCACTTTTTCTCAAGACGATCGTTTTTGCTCCACGCAACCGGGTTGCGATAAATCAGAGAAGCCAGAATATCGCCACTGTCTGAGCGTGCAGCGCGAATGACGGCCCTCGTCATCGACGAGTTCTTATTTATGAAGCGGACGCGACCGCGCTACAGTTATCGGGAATCCTGGAAATCGTTTTGCAATCAATTTCTGGCCACGGGATAACGCGTTGCGGTCGGAATCGAATGAACCGAAACCTGCGTGTAACTGGATTATTGAGTAATTACTTAGCAACACGAGTAACTGTACCCTCCCGTTTGCTGACCATGTCACAAATCTTTCCCTCGCGAGGTCCACGAGTGACCTATCGATCTTTGTAGTGACCTTTTTATTACTCTTTAAAGCACTGTGTTTTGTTCGACTACTCGCACTGCAACTTCTACACTATCACTCTGGAGGCTCTGTTATCATTCTGCTCCGTCATACTTATTGGTTGATGGCAGCATGTCATAATGTGACGTTGGGTCTGTCTTCAGGTTAGTATGCCGCGTGATGATTAAAATGTGGAACGGAGAATTGGTTGTAGATATTGAAACCGTAAAAAAAGTAGGAATCTGAGTATGTGTGTTCGATGTTCTAGGTGTTGTCCGAGGCGTTACAGCTTCTAGATTGGTAGCCACGGCAAGGATGGTGGTCATTAGATGGGATTTTGTGTGAAGAAATTACATCTTAGGCAAGGAAAGTACTGCTCACTGTACTTTGTTAAATGATAGTTCAGAGGAGTAGTTACTGGTTTATTGGTTATTATGAGACTGTAGATGTAGAGTGATTAAATTGTTATTTGCTTTAAAATACCATGGGCTTCATGAACTGTACATCCGCTCCGGAGCGACACGAACGAAGGCTTAGAAAAATGCCGCTCATTCTGGAGTGATACGAACGCTCCGTTATTTTTCGATTATCTCTGAACACATATGATTTAAACAACGACAATTGTACATATTATGGCTGCTTACATAGTAGCAGTACAAGCGATGATCTAACGTTGTTGTTTTGATTCGGGAGCATTTGGTTTCCAACAAGGCCTAATCACCTAACTGACGCTGCTTATTTCTTAACACAAACAATATCATTTGAACAACTTCATTTACACATGGACTATAAACTAATCCATCCAGCTGCCGAAAGTTCCACTGCTACACCTAAGAAACACAAAGTAACCTTTTTTCCCCTAACACCCTGAAAAGAAACTAAGATAACAGTAATGTCAAGGAGGTCTCGCTGAAGTACCACCAGTAGAAAAATATATTAGGTGAATCAAGCGAGACATTCCACATACCTCAAGACAATCTAAACCCAGATCGAAAGAATTTGACTAAAGTAGGATAAAATCCTACGAAGATCTGATACCGCGCAAAGTGGTCTCATAAACTTCGAGCAAGGCAACCTGAATCCTCTCGACTATTCAGAACATTCGAACGGAGATGAAAAATTCTTAGTATCACCGATTGCCACCAGGAATTTCCACTTAGCAAACTTTTGACGCAGCCGGATCAACATAATCGGGATTCCAGTAAAACAATTGGATATTTTTAGCCCTGTTTCCCTGACTTTCGCGTAATCGACGATGGAGGGGGGGGATGGTCCCGAGGCAGCTGTCTCGCGGAAACCGCACAACACGGCCGTGATCGCCCGCGGGGAAAATGTGGCAACGCGGAAAAGCATCGTGCAAGGCAAAGAACTCGTGTGCACCGACCTTAATGCAAATTTACTGGCGGCGCTCTTTCTGTCTCCTTCGTTCTCCCTCTTTTTGCCTTGCATCCTCTCGTTAGCCGATAGCACGACGAAGCTGATCGCGCAGCAGGAACGAGACTACGCGAGGATGAGAACGCAATTGAACGTCCGGAGTCACGGAGCCTCTTTCGACTCCTTTCGCCTCTTCCTCCTTCCGGCTTGCATGTTCCTTGCGAACGTTCGCGCGCGACCTTGGAATTCTGCCTTGATTTCCACGGGAAGCGGATCTCGAGCGCAGACATTGCTCCCTGCTGCTGGCTACAGTAAACGCAAATGCTTGCCCCCTTATTAGTTGTTATTGAAAATTTCTGGATATTTTAAATATATTTTGTAGAGGTTGTCTTATAACCAAAAAAGAAGAAGAGTTACTCAATTTTTAGAGTCGATTTTTCTTCATTTTTGGGACACATGGTTCTTATTTGGAAACCACCTAAAAAAGGTGTCTTTGTGGGCTAGTTCATAATCGATGATGAAAAGGAGCAAGGTGCTTAACGTCTGCATTACTAAGGTGATGTTTTCAGCGAAAAATTAAATACAAAAATATGGTCAAGGGTTTTCTCTTTGACAAATTATTTAAGTATTTTTTGGAAAAATTATTTATTATTTTGGAAAAATCCTGTTTTTCTAACGTTTCAAGCACAAAATATATACTGAGGTTATGTTTTCATCTGATACAAGGCTATAGAAAAATGTCTGAAAATTTTGTTTTAGCTCAAACTAATTTAGAACCGTCTATCGAAAGACAAATATAAAACAATATAAAACAATAATTTTAACCAATCCTAGAGATAGTTTCGAGCTTATAGTAAACGAATCTGTAATGTCTAAATTCTATGACTATTACTGAAATAAAAATCTAAATACCTTAAAAACTATTATCTTTACATATATAGTATTTGCGAAATTCCTTTTGCCTTTCAATACCAGTTCCATCAGCCAATTAAACCTTTACCTCCAATTACGAAACAGTGTATAGAACGAGAAGACATCGCAGCGTTAATAGGAGTATGTTTTTATAAACACGGTTGAATCGTGACGCCGCGGCAACAGCATTTTTCGAAAATACGAAATTTAGCGGGACGAGCATGCTCCCCCGTGCACGAACTCTATGAATGCAAAATTACGTGGAGAACAGTCTGCGCTCATCATTAAAACTGGTTCGAGCCAATTTCCACTTATACAGTCTGCCTGGACAAGCATTTGTTCGTTGGCCGGCCGATTTGTTGAATAATTCGCGTGCACGTACGAAGGGATACGAGGGGATTCAATGCATAATTAATTACGGGAATTATTATTCGAGGTCCTCCAATTAAGTTTTATAACTTATTCAACTGACGGAAAACAAGCGACGCGAAATGTAATTTACGTAACGTACAGTTCTTCGGCGTGCACTTCTAATATTTTTCTCGAGCTGCTGCTGGAATATGTAAACGAGGTCCGATGATACCACGGGTATATGGAATATGACCCATCAAACCATATTTTTGCAGCGATAATTATGTTTTCACACGTTTAAAATTCATTTGGGTAATCGAGGTATAATAGGGAATGTAATTCGCAAATTCGAAAGTTTGATCAGTATCACTCACAAAGTAATTCTTGTTACTTTTTCCTTGATTACAGTATGATACAGTATAGTACGAGAAAGTACTGAAATAAAATAGTGAATTTAATGAATGGACATGGTCTAGAACTTAGTTGTTTACACACATTTCTATTATTTGTGTATGGGGTGCGGGGTAATATGGAGGTCGAATAACAGCTGATTGTTTTATCAGTACCTTTTTGTAAAATTCATAGAAATGTCTTATATGATTGAATAAAAAGTGGATTATGTCAAGTAAAATGTAGAAGAAGAACTCTGTAAACAATAAGAAAAACCACAGACCGATTAACTAACAGTAACATAAAAAGGCGAAAGACAAATGAGGTTATGTGGCATACAATAAAAGGAAGTGGACATTCCCATAACCTAAAATAAACTTTTAGATTAAAATGAATAATAAAATACACATAATCCAAATAATATTATAGGTATACAACACAGAACAATTAATATCAATATACTAAATCCTTTGAAAATTCGATGGTCTTCTAAACTGGGCACACGATAATGTGAAATAGAGGGAAGATTTTGCAAAACTCCAGGGGAAAATTATTAACGCAAACGGTGAATGAAAATGTGCTGCAATTCGACTGTTATTGTTCTTTGAAGCTAACCTATTCCCTCTGCAAACGGGCAGACTGTTCTCGGCGCAGAACACAGCGGTTGCACCGTTTTGGTATCACAGAGGCATGAAATTCATCGAGGAAAAAACCGCTGTTTTGTTTCCATGCACGAAACGAAATACGAGGTGCAAGGTGTATAGATATTCCGTTCTAAGAGAACATCTCGCCTCTAAGGAACGGTTAGGAAAAGGTGCGAACGTTTTCAATCGGAGAAATAATGGAGCAAGCTCCAGAGAAGAGAAGAATTTCAGCTTCACTAAACAAGTGCAAATTAGTGTGAATTCTTATAGTGTATAAAATATAAATAATGGAAGGTGTGATGTGTCTGAAAATTAAGTAGAATGTGAAAATGAGCTTGAAAACTTACGCAACTATCGAGACCAACATAACGTCTATATGTGAGTACTTTAACACATATCATATTAGATACTCTCTTAAGTCCAACACCTTCAGTTTTACTGTACTTTTGCCATCAAATACTGTTGTAACTTCTAATTACTCATTTCCACTACTATTCAATAACATAACCTGTACAAAAATATTCTATGACTCTGTCAAACCTTCCACGGTAGTCGAAAGGAGTAGGAATAACTGTCTTACATTTCAAAATTGCGACTTTTGGGATTCAAAACTATTTTTTTGAATTTATCAGCCTTCTTAAGCTCTGCAAATTATTACTCGCATAACACGTCCGTGGATCATTGAATACGGACGAATGCTGTAACCTTGGATCGATATGTACTTACTAACTGCTGTGGAGCTTCATATCCTGGCTACTACCTTCGTCCACCAAAACCAGTACCCGTCTTTAAAACACACTCGACGTCTGTGACCAATGGGTCGGAGGTCAGGAGGCACACGTTCGAAGATAATACGAAGTTTCTCTTCACCCTCTAATCTTCCCGAGAATCTATAGAATTAAATGCTACACGAATCTTTATGATTAAACGCTATGATGGCAGAAACGGATTGTAGTAGCTGTCAAGTTTCTGATGGTGATTAGGGGTCAGACATTTGAAACTGTACACTTGTGTACGAGGAAGATATTAATTTAATGTTGAGTTTAATTGATACCATGGTAGTCCTGGAAATTTACAACTGTTGATGATATGCATGAAACTAACGTCCAGAACGTTTGAAACTAACTCATGAAAAATACAGTCCTGGCTAAGAAAAAGGATTTAAACAATCTCCCAAACTAAACTGCCTTAAATAAATACATTTTTATTTATTCTTAAGAAACGCCTCCTTTGACTGTCTCCAAACAAGGTGAAACAAGGAAAATAATGATTAACGAACTACACTCATTATCATACATCATAAACAGACACATAATTTCCAGAACGGGATGATGACCTCATCTCTCGTTCTCACCAACTCCCGAATTTCGCATGAGCGATTAAATTCAATGGTCAGTGAAGCGCTGGCCTCAGAATGAAATGCTTCCGTTATTCAATCGCGCACACGTTTATCTCTGCAATTATACATTTAGGTTGTCATGCGTGCTCCTTCGCCTCTATCTCCCGAAATCTCGGCAAGGAACAATTACTTACCACGAATTCCCTAGTAGTCCCAAGCCGCGACTATGTTCGGCGAATTCCCACGGGGCTAAGCAGGAGCCGAAGTTCGTGGGACAGGAACAAGGCGAAAATATGAAATTTGCATTCAATGTCGGCGCAGTGTATTCATATTCAAGCGGTCGGAACAACACGAAGCGCAAAAATCGCTGCGGCTCGCAGTAAGCAGCGGCGCAAAGAGGCCGTTCCAGAGGTACAAGTAGCCAGCTTGTCCGAGGCGTTGTTAAGTAACGTGGAAACACGCTCGACTGGCATCATGAAGACCATCTTGAAGGCCACTTTGTCCGGCGTGCCTTTGATTTAGCGCGCGTGTCGATGAAAAACGAAACGGCCCACCTACGGTATTGCGTGTAACGAACCGTAGGATCCTGATAAAGTCGCAACGAATAAATCCAGCGAGTCGAGCAGGAACAGTCGGCCTGTTGGCTACGGGGCCGACTTTGAAATTCTAACGTCGAAGCTGCAGATGCTTCCGCCAGGCCACAAAAAGAAGGTGCCTGGACTTGGAGTAAGCGCTGGCTGGTGTGGTGTGTGTAGGAGCATAATTTGTTTTGACAGGTATGGGTATCTAAGAAAAGAGCGGGACAGAGCAAAAAAGGACGAGCTGGATACGGGGCGTGGGCGATCTCGAAACGGGCCCCGAAGCGCCGCAGCAGGATACGGAGGCGATATTGGCTGCCCCTGCTACGTGGCCGCTGCTACCGCCGCTGTCGCGGAGGTTGCGGGACCCTTGCTCCTGGCCGACAGGAAACCCTTGGTGTGAAATTGATTCGTCATTACCTGGCTTGTAAAGCGGATATATTGCGCATTCCATGGTGCCACGGGACGCAGGTCTGTCGATAAATATATTCGAAATGCTGTGGGCATTTTTGAGGGCTATGTCCTATGGATGACTGTATCACATCAGACGTGTATGCTTATGCGCTGACCGTATACGTCTGCCTACACAAGCCAGCCTGCCTTTGTTTCTCTGCTTTTCCTCTGGCTACCATCTTGCTTCGGCTATCAACGCCAGGCTCAAGTAGTTCGTCTACGAAGCACGTGATAAATCGAAGCCATTGAAGCTTGATGCGGGAACGGAATAAGAATGTACCACGGGTCTCAGATTATCCGCGAGATTCCTTTCACAAGGAGGCAGGGTTCCTCTTATTCGCTCCCAGGGAAACGCAGTTCGGGAAGCGAGGTTTTACCAGGATTATCGCGCCGAGGGTTCATTATACTCGGACGTGCTTGCTACTTTGCCCACACGTAACTATACGAAGTTCACGTGGAACCTTATTCCAAGCATTCATCGCGTGCGTGTCACCTGGCTCAACGCACCGACCTGTAGGAATTTATCGTCCTTGCCTCCCGGGACTGAGTTTGTTGATAATGCTGCTTGGAGAGGATGAGATTACTTAAAAGGAGGAAGTGCCGGGACAATGATTACAGGGCTCTTCGTAACGTGACTATTATGCCACCAACTGAGCACTAGGCTAGTTATGCAGTTGCTTACATCAGAATCATCAGTTCATCGTGACGACAGCGTAATTGAATAGGAGGGAAATGTGAGAAGTCAGCTTTTGATGGTAAATGGCAAACAGGAAAATTGAGTGTATTTTTTAGAAAGATTGGTATGAGTCCCTTGAAAATCATCAAGGTTTAATTGTTAGACTTGTTTAGACCCCAAACTTTAGGCTACTGGTTTTCAATCTATCCCCTTTACGTTCTTCTACGTCATGCTTAGTCTCTTTTGAGCTAAACTAGTTTCTAATCTTGCAATTAGCCATGTTGCAAATAATATTACAGCCACTATTAACATACCTCCAGTTTATAGCCTAGAAGTCCAAATACCTCAGCATACATTGTCAAATAAAGCAATAAGATACACTAGATCTAAGTACCCATCAAATGCACACTTAAATAAGTAAGTGGACTACTCAAGTCAGGAGATCAATAAACATGACAGACGTAAGTTGACGTAAGCCCATATAAGACTAGAATAAAGATTCTCGTGTGGGATGAAGACATTAAAATACTAAAGCGGATTAAAAGGAAAAATAGTTCACCAAGAAAGCCACACTTGAGGGTACCCATGGAACCAGAGGCAACGCGTCGCATAATCGAAGTGTCCTCCAGCAGACTCAATAAAGGTTCACACGTGCGAACAAGGAAACGAGTGGCTCGTCGACTGGTAACGGACCAACGTTAGTCATCGCGAATTCGCAGCTAAGCTCACGCATACCCCGAACGAGGCTACAAATTCTTCAAAGTGGCGGCGCACTTTAAGATGACGATAAGGGAGTTTAAAAATATTCTGCATAGCTCCGTAACGAACAGTCCCGCCGACAAGCGTGAACTCATCGCAAAAAACCCTTGGCTGCGTAAGCTTTGCGTGCGCGTTAATAGGCAGATGCTAGTTTTTTCCGTTGGCGTACAGCTTTCGAGGTGTAACGTACTCGCGGTGCGTTCTTGATGTCCAGATAAATCTGACGACACACAGATAAGATCTCGGTGTATAGGCGGACAGGGAAGGGAGCTATGCGGATTTTTTCGTGGCACAGCTTGAATGTCCACTTTCCTCTGGCTTCTATCTCGGTGGGCTTATCATGGGGACACCATGTTTGCTGGCACCGGAACTGATGAGGTCTTTAGCTGCCGCTCTCGCTTGACGGATAGAGGGGTTTATATTGCGCCTGTAAATCTTCCCTTTTATAAAGATCCATAAGCAGGATTACAAACAGACTCAATTAGGCCGGGACGGGCTGGGAGGCACAGCGGAAACCGCGAGAAAGCTCGTGCTAGCGATTACGTTCTTTCTGGACCCGCTCCGCGGAGTATCGTTTTTTGCTCGAAACAGGGAATCGGCTTTGGGGGGGTTCTTTCTGTTGTTGTATCCTCTTGCCAAGGAGATCGACCGATTGAGAGCCTGGGAGGGATGGCTTAGGAAGGAAGGAAATTCTGAAAATAGACGAGCGCGAGCTAGCTTTATAAACTGCAATGTAACGCAGTCATTAATCGCTTTTCACCTGCAGTAAAGTTGGACTACCGGCGTGACAACTTATTGAGGGCGCCAGTAAACGTGTAATTACTTATAAACAGCGGCTCAGCGATCAAGTCTGACGCAGATATGCCCCCTTATTTTACATACCCGCAGCTCTAGTCGCGCTGGTCTATAGTTTGGCAAACATCGAAAGCGGGAAGGCGTTGACGACTAGCTCGATGCTCGACATCAAACAGCTGCCTAAAAGCATACGGATACATAACATTGCTAATTCGTATTAACCATCGGCGCTGGAACCGTCAAACCAATATTGCGCACACCTGTGACCTTTTTTGCCTGGCCGGAAGTTGGGGCATTTGTGAATTGAAAATTCGAAGCGAACGAGGTTGGTCCTTTAGAAAATGGAAAACGTGGCCACTTGAAATATGATATTGTTAGCTCCTGCTACGTGAATGGAGGTCATTATTTGGGGGATGATATTTGCGAATGTAGTGTACTAACAATAACGACTGTTCAATAGTGATTTGAATAAAATATTTGTTGAGCACTGTGTGCAATTGAAAGTGCCAGGGGTACAGGTTTAAAATTTACAACTATGAAAGACGAGAGTAGGATGTGAATTTGGAGCTTGGGCAAGTGCTTCTCAGCTTTTTTTTGGGGTCAAGGTGAGTGTGCTTCACATACGAGTCAAGACCCAAATTAACATGACCATTTAAGAAGGCCCAATTTAACATGCCTACTTAACAAGGTCCAATTCAACTCCACAGGGTCACTTAACATGGTCCTACCCTCAAAGTTCCCGAGGTTATTGCGCGGAGACAGATAGGACAACAACCCTGTTTCGCTAAAGACTTCTTCCTGGCTTTACAATTATTATGATAGCAATGATATAAGTAATCGCAGCAGTTTTTATAATAACAGTTTAGTATATGTCAGAGGAACCTAGATCGTCTTAACATAAGTTCGTATCCAATTATCACGTGTTACTAGAGTCTACCCTGGACTTAGGACTTAGAACTTTTTCTAGGTTCATCCTACTAATAAAAGATCAACGGAAGCAACTACAGTTAATCTGAACAGTCATAAAATCCATTACAGAAATTTATAAATCCCATCAATAAACTTCACAGCCTTTCAACGCTGAATAGCTGGCTTATGAACAATCACCCAAAGCCTCATATCTTCTTCATCAACGCCAGCGCCGGAGCAAACGAGGCTGATAGACAAACCCAGGGAAAAACGATCGCGTCAAATGTACTGCGCAAACCCGTGTGCACATAATCGAGTTTGACAACATCAAAAACGCACACGTCCGTTCGAAAACGAACACCGCGAGTAGTGTCCGGCGAATCAATACCACACTCGAACAGCACAATAGACCGAGCGAGTACACACCGAGTGTGCACTGTCTGCCGGACTAATGAAAACAGGGAAACCGGCTGTTGTACGAAAGTTAATGATTTTATAAACACTGTCGCGCTCTAAAGCCTCGTTAGTCATTATTACTCTGTTTTTTTGCATTCACCCCATCCGACAAATTTGATCAGCCCCGTGTGTAAATGTTTTCTTTGCTGTCGTTGCAAAAGGAAGTCCACCCGTGTTCAGAGCGAACGAATGAAATTCTTTTCTCTCCTCTGTATTTGTTTGAGAAGACGAAGGGCGTGTGCGGTAGCTATTGTGCCCCTTGGACTAGTCGCGATCGAATATCCGAAAATCAAGGGGAATCGTAAACAGGGTAAACAGCTTCGGGATTATAAACACGACGGGAGCCCAAAACTGGAGCTGTTTATTTACTTTGGACTGATACGTTTATTCTGGACAAGCAGATGAATATGGCATCCCTGATACTTTTGGGTAGTGTTGTATTAGGGTCCAACAAAGGGTTTCAGGCTTGGAGGCTGAGGTTTAGGAGATTCGACTGGAGCTTAGACGTACATACCTTTCTTTGCTGCTCAGGGAACAATAAATTCTAGACTTTGCCAGGCAAAATTTAGCATACAAGCTTCAAGAATGGAGACCCAGAGAACTACCACAGTGCAAATGAACTTGTTACTCATATATCAATAAAGTGACAACAAGCACGTTAACACCTCTCGCAACTGAAGGATAAAAGAGAAATTAGCTTCATTCCAGATCCATTTTTGCCGTCCCTACAGAGGCGATTAAACCGAAGTATCCTGTCGTAACCCAGCACAACTAGTGCCGGCATGTATTTACGCATTCCAAATTTTTCTGTGTAGAACCAGCGAGGGTTTTAACGTCCTCAATTCCAATGCGTTAACATCGACATAAAGTTTCGTAGTCTGGCGCTTGTTAACGAAATAATCGGCATTATTGCTAGCCAGCAGAGTGTTATCCGACTACCGACCTGGTATTACATTTACTACCAGGAAAGAAGTACGTTTACGAGATGAATCCTATTAAAATGCGCTGGCTCGTTGTACAGCCGCCTCGTGTTATAACACACCGTTTTAATAAAAGCGTTCCCCAGGGCAATCTTGTATTTTTCAAAGCATTAATGTGTTAATTATACGATGTGCATCGGTTGGTAACGGTACATTACCAGAGAACGCCGAAGCGTTAAATAATACACGCGCAGATTTATGACGCAACTAATCGGTAGATACAAAATAAAACATTCGTTGACAAAGTCGATTGTTGTATCGAGGCTACTTAGGATGACACTTATCAGTTGAATAAAAAATAGGTCTTATTTTAGAAATATAGTTCATTTCTACGGATAGGAATGTTGGAAATCTGCCCTGTAGAAGGATGTCGAGGATCCAGGATTTCCTGAAGATGTAGCTTTGATGTTTGTTTTTAAAAAAGCTTCAGATTATGAATTATAGACGACAGAGTTTGTCATTTTATGGACCAAAACAAGGTAATTTAAGTAACTTAAGAAAATGTTTAACAGTAATTGGGATGCTCAAACGCGGATATGAAGAAGTTCCTTTAGCGAAGGCTGCAAATTATAGAACAGCCATTAATTTTCATTGATAAATTAGTATCGTAAGAACTTGTTTGCAAAGTTGTGTGGAGCATTGGTAGCACTCTTATTAATTCACGGGTGACATCAGGGGGTAATTATGATATCTAGAACTTCAGAGTAGAGACAAATGGGACTTCAGTTTCAAGCAACTTTATGTAGTTCATGATCAAAGATAACTATGAATAGGTGTCTGGCACAATGGTCTTAATATTTATTTTTTAACGCAATGAGGCATTCTATAAACTAATAAAATTATTTATATCATTGAAAAAAGTAAAATATGTTAGAAGTAACTGTAAAATATAGGGGGTCAATAAAGACTTCAAAAGATCTAGAGTTAGGATACCTGTAGACATTCTGTGACATATTTTAATTTCCTGATTAAAACAAAAGGAAAAATACTGAGAATTGAGAGCTAAACTTAGACGTGCTAAGCTCGAAAAATAGAACATTATGTGACAGTATTGCTTGACACTTTACATCTACTGTCGTTTATAGCTACTGTCCTTTATGGTCTAATTGTCAACCTATAATGAGTATATGAAGTTATGATTAGATGAAGATATTACATTCAGTTCTTCGAATTTTCTAATAAGCTTTCAAATATTCGAAGCTTCTAAATTTTCAAGTTTCCAAACTTTCAAATCTTCAGATTCTTGAATATTTCAAATATCTACAAATCGTTAATTCCTTCAATTTAAAATGTTGAATTTTCGGAAATTCAAATCATTCGATCTCTCAAATTTCCCAATTTACAAATCTCCGAAATCTATTTAAACAGAAAGTAGATCCTAAATTCTCGAAGATAAATTCATATTTAACAATTCCCTTTGGTATATGCATTGAGACTCACTAGTGAACACTGTGTCACTAATTTCGTCGTACCGTAGAATTTCACTTGAGAGTCTCTCACAATGATCGTATGATGCGCAAAAATAATAATTCATTTCAATACAAAAAATAAATTTATTTGAAGGGTATTTTGCAGTCCATTCATATTCAGGCTTCAAATAAGTAAAAATTCAAAGTGACCATAATAATTCGATTACCCACAGTGTTAGTTCTGCCATTGGAGTCCCACTTTCAATAAACCATATCATCATTCACAAATTCAATAAAACAATAACTATTACCCACAAATAAGACGTAACACATATCACAGGTCATATTACTAAATATATCACAGTTATCCAAACAGGACAGCTTGCGGTAGGGGGCAGCAAGAGATCACGCGAGGTCTGTCAGCTTAGCCAAAGGTCAAGCAACTCCTGTCAAATGTAATCCTTTCACTTCACATCGTCTAAGGATTTCTTGCATTCCCACTCACTTTCCTCGTTGCACGCAAATCTGCGAAACGTGAAACTCTAATATGCACACCTGAGTAGGCACTTAACCAACAGGGCCCCCAAGGTACGCGTCATAGAAACACAGAGGGTCTCCCGTCGCGAGGCGAATAACGAGCATGGACGATGTTTATTATTGTCAAACCGAGATTACACGGCCGCTTAAAACTGGCAGCCCTCAAACGCGTTCGCGCGAGTAACGAGCTGCCTGTAACCCGTAATCGGTCGTTTATGGGTATCCCTATTGGTGACACTATAGCCTGGCAGGTTTTTGCGCGGAACGGCGACGCCGCGTGACAACATGCGACATTTATCTGCGAAAGATTGCGTTGCAAATTACGGAACGCCCCTTTTGCTCGGTTTCGGAGTGAGTCCTACGGTCGTTAAACTGCGCGTACATTTGTTACGTGTGCCCTTAACAGCGCGCGCGTGCATTGTACGCCGTAGTTGGGTCTAGTTTATGCGATCATGGCCGCGAATGTCCGTTGCGTGGGGCGTCGATTGGTGACTGGCTCGTGTTATGAGTCCACGGACGATATATCCTATTAAACGTTATTCCTGGATAGCGTATCCATAGCCGCCGCTGAACACACCGCGGATGCGGCGGCTAATGTAACCGTCACCTTTCTTTCCGCCGATTATGGATTGTGCGATTGTGCATGAGATGTGGCCACCTGGTTTATACATCTCCACAACCTGCTCGATGTCCCGGAAGCTTTTTTGACGATTTGGCTTCGGCTGGAGCTGAATGGACGGCTGTCGTTATGCGGTTCGAGGTTATGTTGTTACGTATGACGTTTTTAGTTGCTGATCACTCAAGCTAGTTTAATACTGGAACTATTGTTGTAACTGTTTAAGGGTATACAGGTGGTGTTTGAGTATAAGTGGAGAAAAAGTTAACCCTTTTGTGACTAGGACATGTGTCTCACTTTTTTTATTATTGTACCTGGAAAGATGTTTGAAGTCTAGTTAAGATAAAGAATTAAAAATCGCTAAGAAAATGAATATCAAAATAGACAAATATTAGGAATAATGATATTGTGTGTTGAGTTTTCATTGAATGGTAGCAAATTAAAAATAAATAAGTTTAAAAGACATCATGTTTTATGGAGCAGCACAGTAAAACAATAAACTCCCGTTATATGCTCGCCAGATTTTATTCGTTACATGTTCATCGCTTTCCCCACCACTTGCTGTTGGCAGGGGTAGGGGGTTCCCTTGAATTATGACTATCTGACACGAACAATAGGTTTCAGTTCAAGCAAGGTTATAATTGCCTACCCTGTACGCGATATATGTTCGTGACCGACACCGAGCTATGAACACTTAATGAAAATTCACTGTGCTCTAATTTTTTTTTACAATAGAAAATTCTGCTTTCAAATTACAGTAAATAAAATGTAAATAAGGACCATTGAATTAAAATGTAGAAATTTTATAATAGATATATCTGACTAATAAAAAATATTATACGTTGCGGCAATTATGTTTAAATTAAAGAATCACAAACTCACCTCAAAAGTCACACATTACACAAATATACCGCGGAAATCGCTGTCTGCATCGACCGTGAAGGAATAAGCTACTGGTCTGATAGTATCATTCCAGAAAGCCATGGCTGTTGCACAAAATTATCCAGTACTCCTACTCGCCCCACAAACTAAATTTCCAATTAACACCTGAACATTCGTTTTTACGAGAACAAATCACAATAATGTGATACAATATTGCATAAAAATAGAATACAGTTGAACCTCGATTATCCTAACCTACTTTATCTATATTTTTTATTAATTTGAGTTTCATTTATTCGATATAATTAATCTGAGATTATGACTAAAACAATAATTTAGTAGCATTCTAGCAGAATTAATAAAACCAGACGTCAAAACGACATTTAATCTTTATACCTAAGCCAACTAATCCAAGTGCACGAATAAAATAACCTAAAAATGAAATTACCGAAAGCCATTCACTGTTATTCGAGTCCCGAAAAAAGAAGCTAAAGGACCAAGCGGACAAATAAATTAAATCGAAATTGAAAAATGATCAATGTCCCGCTATCAATGACGCGCTCCACAAGCGACGCGTTACATTGTCAGTGGACAGAACTAAAAAGGTGAATACACCGTGGCGTAGATAACGTGTATTCGATGACGCCAGGATCACATGGGCAAAATAATGAACACGCTGGACCTTATCCCGTTTTTGTTATCGGCAAAACAGCAAGCCTGTCCACCATTTCTCTGGGCTTCAAATAAAATCACTGATCCACCGATGCGTCTGTCGTATTACAATATTTATTTAGATTATCCACTCACACTTGTACGTGACACATACGATTACAGGCATCTGACGCGCGTACGGCCCCGCGAATAAGCAATCTGCAAGCCCTGGTAGCCTCGAGGATTTCACCGACGAATATATTAACTATATCGGGGAAAATAATAAGCTCGTACGGTGTCCAACGTCCCTTAAAAGCAATGAAACGGTACGCAAACATTAATCATCGGGTATAATATATTATGGGATCTAATCTGCTTAACAGATCCTCGAAAAAAATGATCGAGGGTTATTATGAATTCGATCGGCGGCGGTTAGTTCAGCGTTTTTGCGAATGAAAATCGATTTCTGACCAGCGGAGCGCTCATTATATATTTAGATACGATTTTATTGGAGTAGATTGCTCGTTTTCGCCTCGCTTTGATTTCGTCGCCGACCGGCTGTGATACGCTTGTTTGTCACGAGCTGGCAGAACGATCGTAAAGTTGGACGCGCTGGTAATTTCCTTGGCCCTTGGCGAGTATCTTTATGGCACGCACTCGTTGCATTAATTTTCTCACTATGTGGTTTTGCTTAAATGGTAGGACGTTCTTCTGCCCAGTTAAATGGATTCCAGTGATTTATTTGGTGCGTTTGGAATTTCAGTAAGAAATCCGCCGACTAGCTAATACCTGCACATTTTAACAATTATTCTTGGCACTTTGGAAATTTCGTTAGGGATAAATTACTTCCCAAAAATTCGTCTACGAATATTATTAATCTCCGCTCCTAGCTTTAATGACTTCTGTGAATTTATGTTGAGTAATGATCATTGCTACTTGACTCATGACCTGAACTATCATAGTTATAATTATTTTAATGAGCATCGGGAGTTTACAGTATTTGCTCATTATAAACTAGTCGCGATTCTTCTTCTCTTTTGTCCTGTTTTTGTCCATTCTCACTTTCGATAATTCCATTTATAATTCAATTTTAATTTTAAATTCTAGGGGAAAAAAGAATATTAACTAGCTTCCATATATTTACTAAATTACTATAATTTCGTGGTTTTTCAGGAAAATTTATTTTAGGGAAATTTTGAACCAGAGTTTATTGATATCTCTGACAGCTCGTGGGTATCTGAAAGTTTCGAATGATACAGTATCGAGTGTACATATAGCGAAATCAGTTCGAAAGCTTTTTGCGCATAAGACTGCAAAAGTAGCTTGGACTCAGGTTCAGCGAGTTCAATTTTGAACGTATTTTATTTGATCGAATTGGGTACTCAAATTCCCCCCATATTACAGTGGTTCATATTTCACGCGCCACGTGACTATAAGAATTCACAGTGAAGTATGTCGAATAATATTTCCCCATAAAAGATTTCGTTTTCGAGAAAATCGATTTCAGGGATTCGTCGAGGCTACCTATGCCTAAACGTGATTTATTGTCAGCTTACTCGTTTGCTACTGTCACCTCGGTGCTTGTAGATGCTATTAGTAGTGAAGGAGAAAATACTGTTCAATATTCTAATTTAGGGAATTACTCATTTCTTTGACACATTGAAAATTGTTTGAAATTTATTTGCTGTCGAGGACAAAAACCTCTGTTCCTGAAATTAGAAAGTTATGGAAGGAGGCTGCGGGTGAATTTATTGCTAGATCTTGCACATTCTTGCATAATTATTTTCTTCCATTGAAAAACGTTTTTGACTGTAAAACAGAATTTTTAAGACAATGGGGGGCAAATTGCGGAAGACTGCCGTGCCATATAGATCGTATCGCTGTCAGCGTTTATGAACACTACTGCTAGTAGAAATGACGAGTAATAGACAGACGCAGCGATCAAGTTCTCGTCGTCGATCATATTTCGAGGTAACTTTTGTGAGAGATATATTGAACTATATTTTTTCAATTCTCGATTTAATCTCACTAAAAGTTATGTTATTGTGATAACATTTTATAAGAATTATTTCGAGCGAATCAGAGCCAGATCAATCTCAGGTTGATCATATCGAAAAACTCAGAAGCACAGCGGAGTAAAAAGGATACAAGCGATTATGCATGCAAGATAAAAAACGGTACTGCTTACGAAATGGCCTGGTAAATTACAGGATACACCACACATTAGGCTTCGAGTATCCGAAAATTCTGTGGTAACGAATTTTTGAGTATCCATTATCGTTACAGCCTTTTCACGTTACATAAACAGGAAACTGCTTACGATGAACAGAATATTATATTGGCAATAAAGATTGTTAAAAAACATAAACAGAAAATGGTTTCACGAATAATATTTTTAAAAAAGCAATTATAAATGTACATAAAATCGTTTCGTAATTTAAAATAACAGGAAAAAAAGTTAAAACGTAAAGGAAGGTGAAACGTATTCTGAATTGAAAAATGTTAAAAACTTCGATATTAAAAATATACAAAATGTTAATATTAAAAATGTGTCACACGAAAATTAGTATTGAAGGTAAAATTCAACATTAATATTTAGAAATTTCATATCTCTGGGATTAAATTGCATTGAGAAAGTAACTAGTGTGAGTACGTAACCTTGGTAAGAAGATCAAAGAGAAGGTAATCTTGAGCTGAGGTCGAAAATAAATTACCAAACCGGAAGACATGAGTCAAAGATCAAAGAAAAAGCTTCAAGTGTTGAGTGCCATAAGTGGAAATACTTCCGTTCAGAACAGAAATAGAAGTACATAGCTCCTATTCCAATTGTTAATATAATTATCATCAAACGAGTCTCTAAAACGTATAATGTATTCCACGCAACCAGAGAGCACAATTACTGCCTCAGGTGCGTGGGTGCAGAGACTTCTGCTCCAATAAGGAAACATCCAATAATCCTAACCTACAACCTACATCTTATACGAAAGCTAACGTCGATACGACACTCCAGTAATAACGATTCTAGCCTTTTCACGTGATTTCTATGCAAATTTGCAATGCCTGTCTAGCAATAAACTTTGCTCTGTCTACGAAACGTGAATGCTCGAAGATTGGATTTCACATTGTTGCAGGTGTGAAACACTAAACATGGAGGACAATATAGCTATTCCTGAGCTTGCGTCCATTGTATTCGATAATGATAGAACGGGTCTTGAAGTATTCCCCACACAATTGATTAGAACACATCTACTTTTATTATAACCTATATAATGCTGCATCCTTCTCAACGCCTTCGATCACGTTCTTCTTAATTAACTCGCGGATGCAGGTATCAGGTTTGATAATTAGAACCAATGGTAATGGTTAACACGAACGTAGCTGTATGTTAATGTTTGTTTACTTAGAATAATCTAAATGCCTTTATAAACATTCAAGTAAACACACAGGCGTTGTTCAATGAAAAGCTTATACTTGTTTACATGTGCAATTGAGAAGAAGTGACCCTTGGTATATGTTCATCCAACACAGTTAGCCTCCACTATGTGTTCGTTAAACACACTTGGCCCTTGATATAGGTATGTTTACTCATCAGACTCATTCAGAAACTTACAACAAAGCATTAGCTTTCCTTTAATAGGTTTAAAATTCTTTATTACTCGCTAGAGGCTATTAGATCCAAAAAGTAATTAAAATAGATTAATCCTCAATGTATGTTGTATTAATATTGGATCTGCAGTTCTATTATGAGGGACGATTAATAGTATTATATCAATAGAAGATTTCAAACTTTTCCACTGTTTAAACCTTTGAGATCAGTGTAAACATGGCGGCTCTACTATATTAGCGCAGGGTAATCAGGCTAAAAGTATTATAAATTAATTTCAAATAAAACTGAATCTCTTTATGAATGATTCAAGTCTCTCAGAAAAACACCATACAATTTCTACTTCAGTAAGATATCCAATAAGTCCATGCATCAAGTGCTCCTCAGGCTCTCCAATCCCATCCTAACAACCTTTCGCTGATTCCGCAGACATAAAACGCAACGCTATCTTCATCGCGGATCTGCCACCGCAAATACACACCGCGCAGCATCGTCCGCGTTAAAAGTACATTTCAACCGATCCTTAAGGCCGATTTCACCGCGATTAGTAGCATCCCCAGTGCCCGTTTAATGGCCCATCGTTTCTCACGAATTCCGCGGAGTAACATTCTCGGCGCGTTAACCAATTTCAGTAAAGCGTTTGAATTACGCGCGTGTTCATTCACCGGTGTAAGCTCAAAGAAGTTAATCGTCGTCTCGGATAGGAGGCACGCCACTAATAGAAACGCCCGTTAGGATGTTGGCCACGACGTGAAGCGTGTCCGGGCGAAGGCAGCGCCGGAACGGAATCGAGTGAACGCACTCGTTGGAAATCCAAACTATTACCCGGCAGCGTATATCTTGATGGTGACCGCTACTTAACACATGGCAGAGCTTCAAAACGTTGACGGGAATCTCATTGCTCTACTTATTCGCTCGGCGAGGTACGTATTCTCCGATGACAGTTCCCAGGGCTATTAAGTCAGCGGCCAGGCTGGCTACCGCGGCCGGAGGCGCAAGGGTCCAAGGAGCGACGAGATTCATGACAATTCCTTGACGAGCATGAGTCACGTCCGCGGTGGCAATTCGAGACGCATGTAAAGCTTTCGAACAGGTTGCCTCGGACCAGAACCCCTCAACGTATTCCTGGACGCCAAGCGTGGCGCTGCGAGTGGAATCAAGCGGAGGCAAGATCTATGGCATCCGCTTTACAACATTTTAATGCTGCGCATTCGCCCGGCGTAAAGAATCGTATCACATTCGTCTGCAATCGTTCGCGATATTATTTTATCCAATGATAATATCGGCCAGCGATACCGCTACGGCTGTCCGCTGGATGCTGTGGAGCGGCAGTGTCTTGGCGCATCCAGATCGCAATCGAGATGCAATTACAGAATTGGAATAGGAAAAGTGAGATACGGACACTGTTGATGACTAGGAAGCTTCTGCCTCGATACTTGATGGTATGAAATAACGTGACGTGTTCGGGAAATTCTTGCAGAAGCAACATTCCAGCAAGGAACAGTCTAGGACGTGTTACTGCGGGGAAAAGTTTCGACCACCTGCAGAGGGGATGTTTCTTCGTTTTGTGTTTGAATATCTTAAAAGGGAATTCTTGTCTGATGACCCCCTTTTCATGCGGGCTTCACAGGCGGGCGTGGAGTCATTAAGTTTTTAATGAGTCTGAGAAATGATGTCTTCCTGGGCAGGGTTGAATAACAAGGTTATGGCACCTTTCCTTACTTCAAGGATCCTTCATTCAATTTATATCTGTGATAGTGAAGTTATCGAGATTAGGCCTTCATTTTCGACCTGTGTTTCCCGAAAAAACTAAGGATACCACGGCGTTCGTGATCTTATCTGGAGCTTACGATGTTCCAGAGTTTGGCTGCTGGGTCCTTAATGTAGGAACATCTTTCAGTGAGCAGTCCTTGATCCGATCAGACTTAACGATTTTTTAAGGCTACTTGTTATGCATTTTGCATCGTCGTTATCGATTAAAAACAGTCAAGACTGCAAATGAGATTAACTAGACCGCCTGAGGACGTCGGCGGATGAAAAACGGTCAATGTCCCCCAAGAAGAGTAGAGATTCTGTTCGCCAGGCAACACAAGGTCGCTTGTCGCAAATAATACATCGTAGGAGCAACAATACTTTGATTGGGAAGTAATGAATCATTCACCACGCTTGCTGGAATATTGTACTATCCCGTTGGTTACATAGATCCATTCAGATAGATAAGATTGACGATCCATACGCGGGGGAAGAATAAGTTATGTTCAAGATACGGGAAGATTACGGAGGAAACGTACGAAACCTATCAATAATACAGAAATAGAAAAATTATTATTACTATCGTTACGCTATAAATTATAAAACAATTTTGTGGTTACGTAATACAATAAATTATTGGGAATTCTTTCAGGAGATTGGTGAAAGAAGTAAAAAAACACTAGTTTTTCAGATAAACTTATTTAGGAGCAGAGGTGCTAATATTTATAGAACTCGAGAACAGGGGATAACCAGTTCCATTATTGTAAAATCTGTTTTTGTTTTATATGATACACGCATGGTTAACATGCAAGGAATGTGTGAAAAGATATAAGAGAAAATAAACTTCCCTCTTTCAGGACAACTAAATCTAGTCTTCAAACTAGCAAAACAAATATATAATAAACAGGTCCATGAACCCTCTTGACAGTTTCTACAAATCGGATATATTCTGACAGCCGCAATATTGCAGTCAACGTACCAGATCCTACAAGACTATTAAACTCTCTTTTCCACAAAGATGTAATTTCTGTGCCTCACGTAAACGTAGCTTTCAGGACAAGTTCAACAACACATGATACACGAGCGTTCACCAGCAGCAAAAAAGGAGGCAGCTGAAAGGAGAGCTCCCACGAGGGTAGCTGCTACCGCAAGAAACACGCGCGCTCGCGCTGGCTGCCCAGAGAGCTTAAAAACGGCTAGGCGAGGTCAAAAATCGAAAAGGTTCGTTCCGCGAAACCGCGGAAGCGCAGACCTGGTGAACGTACTTGAAATCACACGTTGAGTCGCCGAATCGCGGGGGCCTTCCTCCCTTGGTATCCCCTCCAGAGCAGCGCATCTCCTCCCCCTCTACCAGAGGCAAACACACCACTATCGTCTCTTCTCCTTCTCCCTTCCCAGAACGTCCCGTCGCACTAATAATTCGTGAGTACGTTGCGGTGATGTTGAGCATTCCACCTGCCAACAGCAACCGGGCACATCCCCCCACCTGGTGGTACCGGCAGGAAAAGTGGCCGCACGCCTTGCAATCCCAGCATTTCTGTGTTGGTTGTGGCCGTGAACGGGGCTCAAGTCCAAGGTTACGCGAGAAAGAGAGAAAGAAAGCTTCGAGTGCTACGACAGTCTATCTTGCGTGCGAGATCTACCACGTCCTGTCGTCGGTACACCCTGGTCCCGTCAGCCAACCCGTCGCGGCCAACGTCAGTCGTTCAGGTAGGTGATTCCTCATGAATGACAGAAACTTACTCTTGGACTGTCAGTTCAAGTTACCACGCTGTCCCGCATCTACGCAAGCCTACCGTCGCGCTCCCCTCGATATCTAATGTACACTAGGGTCTGCTGATAGCAGGCACCAGCTCCGGCACGGAGCTTCCCCCCAATCGGTCTTTTTAATCTCGCTGGAACTGGGAGATCAGATCTGGCGAATTAACTCTGACTTGGAGGCGAAGCGCGAATAAAAACGGTGATTTATCTCGACCCCCAACGCTTTAAGGAGCGCGGTTCGGAAATCCCCACGAGATCGGTGACGGTCTGTCGCGCGTTGAGGACCTACTCGTGGCTCGTTCCGAAACGTCTCCCCTGCGATCGCGAAGACGGGCGAATGGAGTGCGCCGAGAGATATCGAATACGGGGGAAATTCTGAATCAGATCCTCTCGAGGGGCTCGCCCCGCGTCCTCTTTTTTCCAATTAAGCGCGAAACCCTGCCCCGGCCGATCCAGCTTCGGATTTTTTTCCCATTTCGCGTTTTCACGTCTCGCCGGCTGCTGGACGAGGTGTGCAGTCCCGAATCGTATTCCGACGATGCGCGTTGTATTCTCGATGAAATCGATAAAGTCCCATCCGCGACGGTTATAGCCAGCCACTCCACGTATCACGGATAGCGGCAGAACAATTTTCCATCTCGGCGATTTCGCCCACTCGAGAGAAATTTCGATCTTCCGGGCCTTCACGCCAGTCAAGAATAATTGATTGCTGGGAGGAATCAAAGTGCGCTGCAAGGCGATACTCACCTAGCCAGCAGTCCAGCCTGTTGTGCGTCAGTCAAGAGGTACACGTGCTTGTTGCGATGGTCCACTGGGATTCTGCGTAAGGAGAGACATTGTTGTGTGGGAATCACTCGTGTGAAACGCTGTGAATAAACTGTTTGAGGGGGAAGGACGTTTCAAATAACGGTTCATTCATCAGAGGAAGCATTTGTATTGAAGCTCCAGAGAAGTTGGGTGTTTCTCGTGTATCTAAGTGTCTTAGGTTCGAGTTGCGTTGGGTCCTTCCAGTGGCACCAGGTTTTTAGGATGAGGAACAATAGAGATACATAAAACTGGTGCTCTTGAGGATGCAGTGTCTTCCCAGCATACCACTATTCAATTCTTACTTGTCCCAAGATAATAACCTTAATGAATGGCAACAAAGGCAACAGCCGTACACACCGAAGGGTATTATACTCTTCGTGCTCGATGCTCTCCCTGGCGTAGTAGCACTTTCGCCTTCTTATTCCTTTTTGGCCTAGCCCCCTCTGCCACTAAGACTGCTTCCTTCGCTATTACATTGTGGCGAACTGTTCGACTAACTTTGAAATAATTAGTCTGGATAATGAAGTTCAGCTGCACAATGGCCTTAGCTGCGGAGGGTAATGAGATTCGCCCTTCCCTGTCCCGTCGTCTTCGTGCGATATTGATTACTTAAAGCCCTTGAATGATTTTACAAGAGGCTTAAGGGATAGGCGAATCAATCTCATCATCCTTGGCTGGACACTCCATCGTTTCGTGGCGTTCTGCGTAACGCGTCAGTGTCAATTTTCTCGTTAATTAGGTACGGAAAAGGAACTGCTGCAGAGCTCTGACGTGCCTTCAATGGTCTGCTTTAAAAGTAGCCTTGGAGGTTATGGAGACTATCAAGGGCTAGACTGTGAGTCCACTTGATGAGGTGGTGGTTTTCATTATGTCAGAGGCAGGTTGCTCTATGAATATGTGGAATTTAGTGTTTCAAGCAGTGTTCATGTCGGATTATAGACTATTTCAGACACATGTGGGGCTAGTTTTATATTTCTAGTGGGTATATGGTGCTTCACATAACTAGCCAACCGTGAAACGTGTTAGATCATATCCTCCATAGGATATTGGAAAAGAATTATGACAATTGAAGCGATTCCTATCCGCTCGGATTCCATGGCTAATCAGGCGAGGGAAGAAACGTAAACTAAGGTTCACCGTCTCGAGATAACAGGTTATCGATAAAGCTCGCCGGTATCGAGCTATACCGTACTACCTCCTTAATGGTTAACAAACCGTGTAACTGGCTAACGAAACGATCATAGGCCATCTGGCAAGAGTCCTACCCATTGTCTCCCTGGAACGTAGGAATCGAATACATCACGAACAAATTTTATCTTATTAAAAATGCCTCCATTCTCTAGTGTATTTATTGGGTACCTAATCCAACAGGGTTAGACACCGATGTGGTCAGCAACGAATATCTTCATACCCCAATTATCCATATTTTCTGCTCCAAAGTGAAGCAATTAACTTTCTCCAATCTTTAAAAAAAGGACCATACATCAGAAGTCCTCGGGTACCCAAAGGTGTTGCAACTTTTGCTTGGAATCAAATCTCGTTGCCAAGGAGGTGCTCTTACAAGTTGTTGGAGGATTATAAGGTACTTAAGAGTTCTTAAGCTTACGTAAATTTGATGGAGTTGAACTTCAACGAGGAGAAAAATCGTTTTAGTTAGGGACCGTTCCAATTCCCGGGTTAATCGAGCGTGGGAGAGACGATTCGAGCAGGGTGAATGCTTACGGTGCATCATCTCGAGATAACAGGCTATCGATAAAGTTTGTCATCGAACGAGAAGTTCGCTGAAACAATTAACAATTGGTACAAGTTGCTGGAGCGACGTCGCTCCGATGTATACTCTTTCTTTCGCCGGGCTTTCGAGTAGCTGAGTGCTTTTAGGGAGGATGGGGTAGATTGCGCAGTTCATAAGCCATAGATAAATCTTCATCGTGGAAATTCCGTCTGATACGCTGACCTGCTCGAGAGCGCATCAATAAAGTATTAACGAGTGCTCCGATGGTTACGCCGGCTGGGAAAAATTCGTCGGGAACGAAGCTCGACGTCATGTAACATTAGCGCTGCAGCTAACAAGCCGTGTAAATTGCGTACAAGACTAGTTTCCTCCACTGGGGCCTCATACGCTTGGTAAAGACCAGTGAAATCAGCCTTATCGACCTTGACCGGATATAAACCCGCCGTGACCTTAGAGTAGCGCAACGGGCTGACAAGGGTTACATGATTGGATACGACACAACAGACTTCAGGCATATCAGGATTCTATAAATAGGTGAAGGTAGTCTTGGTGTCGCGCGGAGATTAGGTCTGGGTTTGGTGTCATGTGGAGCTTAGAATGGGAAGCATTAATTCTTACAGAAGATTAGTAATCTTCAATGATTTTCCTGGGACCTTTTTGTGCCTCTCTAAAGGACAATTTTTCATAACGAAATTCTTTTGAATCGAGGGTGGATAATAAATATATCAAGTTTGATAGTCCTGGTCGCTTTCACGCCTCGGCAGAAATATATTTAGCTTCATCCAGGGGCTCATTTATATGGCTGTGCGTCTTACAATCGTCATTTACTTCGGAGTCTTCATGCTGATGTCATGAATGATTGATTATGAGCCACAGTTTTCAATTCGTGAAATAATCGATTAAGAAGAGGAAAGGCGTTCTAGATACCCTTAAACTTCCACTTCCAAGATGTCCTTAGAGTGCTTCATTATTTTTGTGAATTTCTTCTGTGTAATACCTCTTTTTGTGAAGTTTCTCCCTTTGAACATCAACTCGTTATCTACCGGTCTTCAGGTCTGAAGATGCAAGCTGCACCATATTAGGATAGAATGCAATCAACTATAACAAAGGGGTATTGGATCATGCTAATATGACAGCCAAGACAAAGAGATTCCCCGGTGAAGTGCAAAAGGCTGCGGATAATAAAACACTTTACCAACAATATCAACAGAGATAGATTGTCTAGCATCATTTGGAACATCATTTTTTGATTCGTCAGCTGATCAATTAAAAACTGGAGACGGTGATTAATCATCCCCGACACCGGGATGAATAATCTTAAGTAGATGACAACCATAAGATCGGTGCCAGGGGAAGGACTAAATTCTATATGCACTCTGGAACATCAATCAATTAGATGCTGAAGGTTCATATCATCGGGATCAAGTAGTGTCCAAGGAAGAAAATGTTTAATTTTATTCAATGAGGTGTATAAATACAAGCTACGAGGATATTCTTCCTTGACACATGATAGTTACTGCATCTGCTTTTCCAAAAACTCTTGCTTTGTTTTTGAAGTTAAAATTTTCATGGATCATTGAACAGGTCCTATTAGCGGTTAAAACTTCAGGTCCTAAATACGATTGCAACATTATACTCATTAGAGATTATACTACGCTATGAATAGTAAACCTCAGTTCAAACAAATTCTTGTAAGAAAGACTTCGAAGTAGCTTATTCATCCTCAGAATATAGACTCTAATTATCCTCATTTATCATTCTCCAAACGAACCTAACCGTATGTGAATGGAATAGTAGTGAGAGTATTAATGAGTCTAGTTGTAATTCTGATCTAACGCTAGAACATTTACCATGTGCACAGTGTCCTGTTATAGCCTACATACTGTATACTTCAAACGACCTTGCAATTGACCTTTAATCACCTTGGAAGACACATAACCTAGGTCAGTGAACTCGTTCCAGAGAAGGTTAATGAAAGAACATATAATTATATTTCAAGGTCAACATAAAACCTCACGTAATAGGATCTCATAGAATGAATCATCTTACAGACTGTCCAACACTTGTAACAGTTAAAGTACAAAATTCAGAAAGAAAAACTTCGTATTTCTACCTACCAATATCGACTTCTTCCAATCTGCGAGCCCTGCCATTTTCAAAAACATTGAATCCTCTTCGTTTCTAAACCAAAACCTATACAAGAACAGCTCCAACAGATCTAGAATTCCAAACACGATTAATCCTCGCAAGGTCGCATCCCAATATTCCATTAACGCCAGCGGAATTGCATAAATTCGTATTTTGTCTCGCGCCGTGGAAATTACTAAGAGAATTACGGCCGCGTCGTGATCAAACATATGAGATAGCCCAATCGGGTTTTGCCGATGCATAAAACCGAGGGACGGCGGGAAGCAAACGACAGACATTTCCGGTTGATCGTCCTTGAGGTAGCGGTCTGTCTGAAGTTTTGTCGCCGCCAGAGGGATAGCGGGAAACTTGGCGGCGAAATTATCTACAGGCCTGTTGTGGGGGATCCTCTTTCGGCGGTTTTGAGTAATTGAACTAGTTTCCGGAGATAAGACGTTTGCCTGGGAGCGCGACGAGTTGCTGGCAAGCGAGGATAATGAAAGGTTAGAGACGTTTTTCAAGAAAGTTAGACACGCGTGCCCTGCGGCGGGCGTGCAGGATGTTCCTCGACGCGTTTCAGGCCGAAAGATATCGTTAATCAGCAACGCTGTAGGAGAAAATGTTCGCTACATTTTGCTGCCAAACAGGAATTGGAAACATGTGATGAACGTGTATGCTTCGGGTAACTTCGTGAGCACTGCTCTTGACAGTCATCTGACCGATTATAACTGGCCAGATGAATAATGAACAACATTTGGACTCATATATATTAAAACTTTGAAATAATTTATTACATATGGGTACAATATAAATTTAGAATACAAATTGCTAATCAAGATCTAACCTAGACCTAATTCCTAACATGAACATAGAAAACAACTACTCCTGGACTACTCCTATTTATCTAATATTTTGAACTCAAAGGGAGCAAGATAGAGTGTCTTGAGTACTGCTTATTGAGCAGTAGATTCAGAGTTGCAATAAAGGCAGAAAAACTTACACACAATACAAAAATCAAATAAATTATGTTAATAGAAGCCTAGTATCCTCCATTCAATACTGAGGACTCAAATGAAACAACAGGAACACTAACTCGAGAGACACCATTATCTGCTGAGGCTAGGGTTGTCAGATGTGCAGAAAAAGTTGATTCACGATACGGATTGCTACATTTGAGTCGCTCTTGCCGTCGTCCAATGTTAAGACCATCCTGAAACGCCTCGCATATTTTAAGAAACACCTTGTATATCGATGTTTATGCGATCCATCGGTTGCATCTCTTGGGCTAGGCTATGTCAGCGGAACTAATTAGAAGACTCTGTACAGTCCAAGTTTCTTCTGCCAGTTTGTGGACTGAATTTTTATTATATATGGCAATTAAGGTTGCGATCCACGGGTAGGAAATTAACGTGTCAATTAAAGCACAAACGATATATGCTTGACAACCTGGGTACGATGCTTCGACTTTCATGAGATATACGGTGCTATAAATTACTGTGCCTCTGCTGCTTGAAGAGACACGGTCGCCTCGGATCGTTTCACCTTTGATCGATCAAAATCTACCGGTTTAGGGGATAATCGATTACCAGGGGAATGATCTTCGATGACTGAAAGACAAAGATAAATTGGTACTTGAGGAGTATCTTAGCGATACCTAGGGTCTGGAGGCTCAGAAATGGGAAGCGAAATTTTCAAAGTAAATTTCGTTTTCTTTCTACTTAGGAGAATATCATAAATTACAGGATTTCTCAATATAAACCCCTTTTTTGTCAATTAAGTCCGCAAGAAGAGAAGCTCCTTAAGCCATCGTATAGTATTTCCTAAAGGGTGAATGTGTCCCTAGGACATCAACTACTTTCTTCCACAAATGGAGAATGAAATAGTGTAATACTAAAGGAAAACAACAAATTGTGACAAGGGTTCCAAGATATTCACTATACCGTACTTTCTTGTGAACTATTTTGCCTTTCGAATACGTAGGTACCTTCGCGCGCTGGCTTCTCCCTAGAATGCTCGCAGTCGAAAAAGGAGTCGGTGGAATATTTCTCTTCACAAATTCGCAGGATATCGGCACGTTCGCGCGAATTTACACACAAAGGGGCGCGTTTGTATTTGACAGAAGGGCATTAGCATGCGGGAAGCCGCCGCGGACGCGTACGCTTTGGTCCCGCGGATCGCAATGCTGATCGTCACGGTCATATCGCTAAATTTAATTATCCGTCCTTAACGAGGCGGCGGTGTCCAGCAATTAATCGATTTCACGCGGAAAATTTCGTATCATTTTAAAACGCGGCTTATCTTAATCGGACTGGAATCCCTAACAACTATGATAGATACAAATGTAAGCAACCGACAGGCAATTTATAATACAACTTTCTTAAACAATTACGTCTAGATGCGGCAAATGAATATCATTTAATGTAACCGTTTACTCGAAATCATGAACTGCTTTAACGACCAGGTATCATGAAATTCAAAAAGCATCGCTAATTGGGTGATTAAGTGGATTCCACTTGGGATACCCTAGAGAATTATCTTTTTCCACGTGTGGAAGCCTCGTAAATGACTGACAAACGGAAATTAACAACATTCTCGTCCATTTGTCTGAACACGAAGCATCTGCTCATCCTCCATGCCCATTCAAAGAGATCAGCTGGTGCTAGTCAGCCGGCGGGGAAAAAGTAGTTGAGTGATTATCATAATCATAATAGTAATACTTTCTCGTGCCAGGATGCGATAAATACGGTTCAATCGCGAAATAATTATATGGACGTAAACTGGACATTAATTGAACGCAATCCTTTCAGTTGGTAATACCAATAACTTTATTCATCACTTATTCAGCCTGTGATGATCGAGCCTCAGTAAGACGCTAATCCAGTAAACGCTGATGCAAACTTCGGCTCAGACTTGACGGGCAGTCACGCGAAAGTCTAGTCAGCTCGTAACTCGTTGTTTGAAGCGAAGCCTTCCGCAAACACTGTTTCCGAGGGAAAATGTCTGATATAATATAAAGATACTACTGCACCCTCGGAATCGAACGTCATGAGCCAGCTGAGAGGATTATAGCTGCCTCGTTATAACGGTACAACCGTGTGCGTATATACGAACAAGGCTTCAGCTTCGAGCGAAATCGGAATAATATTCTCGCGGTCCCCACCCGCGCGGACTGCTGCCTCTTTCGGAGGAAGTGACGATGCTTCAGCACTTCCAAGAAGTCGTAAAACTTCCGCGGAAAAAACTGTTCATTATAATGTGAGAAAGCAACAAAATATACTATTGCAGTAGGCTATTGGAAATTTTCGAAGTCAGTCGGTTGGTTCCTGTTGTCGTTGAGTTAATCTCAGCCAACTACTCCTCAAATATTAGGATTCAAAGAAGATTCGGGCGTTAACATTGAAATTTACAAAATTCTTGCCTTCGTTTGAAATTAACGTTGGATTTAATTTTTAACGCAAAAGCCAATTGATGAATTGTTCTGCTGGTCCTCTGCTCTCGAGTTACTGATCACTTTGATAATTTACACTGACTGCCAAAGATAAAGGTTGCAGGTCCTTTTTTTGTCGCGATTGATCGCATTTTCTGGCTAATTGAACTTA
Organism: Calliopsis andreniformis; assembly: GCF_051401765.1. NCBI lineage: Eukaryota > Metazoa > Arthropoda > Insecta > Hymenoptera > Andrenidae > Calliopsis > Calliopsis andreniformis. The sequence goes on along the minus strand of NC_135068.1, from coordinate 6,761,471 downwards.
ATTAAATTGACTGTACGACTCGACACATTAGGAACTCAGTGTTCACGTCCGCTCTGATAACAAACATGTAGCTCCCCATCCTTCCTGACATTCGAGATAGCTCATGGGAATGCGTTTCAATGCGGCCTTGTGGCAAGGAGAAGCTAACGATCCTGCAAACACGCACAGCTGTCGCTCCAATTTTCACGGGGCTTTGCGTGGCTTTGGAAGTCACTTTTTATCAGAGTGAAGTCTCATAGAATACGACTTTTGACGCAACATCAGTGAGCTCAATTTTGTATTCCATTAGTGGTACCATTAATTGTCCTTTATGTTTCGCAAGTTCCTAAACCTCGAAAATTACATTTTGTAAAGCTACGTTGATACTAGGCCATTTTTTCCCAAAGTTGTCTATGTGAACCCAATTTTAATCAAGTTGAAACGACATTGCTGATCAAATTGGTTGCTTGACCAAAAGTTACCCAAAGTAAACATAGCCATAATCTTTACCTATAGTTCCTATAAAACCAAAAGAATAGTCCAAATACCTGGTTCTAGGAGGGAACTTAAATTTGTCCTCATCCAAAGGTCTCGGAATAATGATAGAATGTCCGAAGAGGTAATTAATGTATCCCAGTAGCCTCTTCAAACCGGTTCCCCAAATATTGCACATCTTGTCAGACCGGATCAAACTGACACTTAGGTTCCCATAATAAAGACGGACGCAGGAAATTCGTGTAACCCAGGCTTCAGTTTCACAGAAACCTGTTGAGACCTCCGCTCGAGTTTATGACGTGCCAAGTAGCCATCATCTCGTCAAGCTGATCCTTCGGTTAATCACCGCTATTCTTCGTCGGCGACTCCCTCGAAAGTAGCAGATTCAGTTCAGCCTAAGGTGAGGACAGCTGTAAAAGCGAGGAAAAGTGTTCACCATCAATTAGCTTTAGTGGGTGGGGATTTCCGTTCATATTACAAGATGATCGCGACATCTCCGTCATCTATCTGAGGGCAGCGTTGCCGTTAAACGCGAATGCACTAACTGGTTGTACAAGCTGCTCAATTAGGGGACTACTCAAAAGAGAACACACTCCCCCTGGATAGCTTATCTGCTGGCTGGAACTCTCTCCTTCTGCTTCTTCGCTCGGTCGTCTTCGTCTCCTACCAAGACTGGAATTCTGATAAGACCGCGTGGCGAGGAGAGCACTTCCGCTTCTAGATCATTGTTTGCGAACGGTTAATAGCCCCCTGGGTACACCTATCCGACCGCCCGAAGTCTGGCCGCTCTCATAGAAGCGCAGACCATCTTTCCTCTCTCTCCTTCACGTTCCCAGGTCCCCCAGACACGATGGTTTCCCTTCTTTCCTGCTCTCTATCCTCCTCCTCCTCCTACAGCTCTCCCTCCCCCGGTACCCTCATCCACCAGCGATCATCTCTTTCTCTCTGCTCCCTCTTGTCGTGTTTCTTTCTGGCTGACTTCCTTTCGTGCTTCCCTCTTACCGTTCTCCGTCGGTTCCCTCGAAAAATTATGCGCTCTGGGAGGTGAACATCCGTTTTACACGATGCCGCGACGTACCTACTGCGTGTGCACCCCCTCTCCCGCCAGCCGTGCGCGTGGACCCGTGCGTGTGCATACACTGTTTTTCCCCTCTGGAAGCGTGTGCTCGCGCGCGCCACTGCGCCGCTCGCAGCGTACGTAATTGAAGACTTGGAGTTAGAATGGGAGTGCCACGTGGACGAGCGAAATTAATTGCCGTTGGCACCGTTAGCTCCATAGATCGTAGGCGGGTTCGCGGCAAACCGTGTACCAACGCGTTTCTCGGAAAGGGAATAGCAGATTTGCTTGCAGTTCACTGACTGCTGATGCGCCGGGATCCCTTGCAATCGCGCGCGCGATGAGATGTATGCCTTGCTTAGGGAGACTGTTCATGGGAAGTGTAGTACCTCTTGGAAATATAGTGACTTCGTGAAAACAGCAAGGGATTAAGTGCCTAGGAACGGTTTAGAAACAGTACTAGTTCTTTGGAATCCTAGAGTAGGTCTGACCGATCGAGGACTTGTGAGCTTTATGGGGGCTAAGAAGATGAACATGGCCAAACAAGATACAGTCCTGAACCAAATAGTAGAGAACGCATTTGGCAGCTTGGACCCATGAGGATATCGTACAGTACGCCATTTTAGTGGGTCTTGTCTAAATCACTATATTTCGGACAGGTACTGTAATAGTGGTCCAAGATTTGGTAGTCTTTTGAGGGATGCAATGAATGCACTAGTCGTGGTGTCTTGAATAGTCGTTTATGTTAGGGATTCGGGGAATAAGCTTCAAGATTGGGTATGACAGTATTCAAATAACTAGGAGATGATCTGTTTCAGTAGTAAATATTTGAAGAGTCTTGATTGATCTATGTTTAGAACTCAGTCATGAGTCTTTTAGATTTTCATAATCCTTTGTTTCTCACTGAGTGTATGAATTGCCTAAATCCAAACTTAACTCCGGCTCAACTGCCCAAGTCTTTCATTGGTACTTAGAACATGTAATAATATTCAATAAATATTTATTGTTACACGTTCCTAGTAGCAATGAAGGACTTGGAAAGTTGGGTCCAAGTTAGGTCTGGATATAGACAGTTCATACACTGTCCTCAAATCCAAACCTAACTTGGAACCAACTTCCCATGTTCATCATTAGTACTTAGCTAGTGACAACCTTCAGAACATTTGGAACTTACTTGGAACATGTAACAATAAATATTCCTTGAATATTATGTTACCTACCTACCAGTGATTAACAAGGGAAGTTAGTTGCAAGTTAGGTCATGATTTAACCAGTTTATAGACTGAATGAGAAGCAAACCTAGGATTCATTAGAATATCTAGAGTTTGTCAAGTCTTGTGGACTCAGTCATATCATCTTATCTCCATGTAGGGTTATAACACTAGAACTAACTTTTTATATCGCTGTCTTAACATTTTGCCATATTAATCACTGCATCAAATTTTGGACCCTCATTATTAAACTTACAATCTGTGGACACCATTAACCCCATTGCCCTGACCATCGAAGAGTCCCCAGCAGCAGCTCGCGAAAGCCACAAAAGCTCTAACACACAAAGTAATATAACGATCTCTTTTCCATTAGCTGAGATTCCGCGAGTATGCATAGAATCTCGTTCAGTGATCGCTTCGTTGAAATTAACGTGCCAAGAATGGTGCTACGTGTTAGAGCATCGGATTACTTAATTCCGTCAGATACACGGGACTCGAGTCCCCTCGAAAGGATTAACGGTTGCTTTCGATCGCTCGAAAAAAGGAAGATCAGTGAATCAGATGAGGAAACGATGTTCGCTGATTGCCGGTCCAGGGAGATGGCATACCACTGCGAAACGCTAAATGAAAGACACATTCATTTAAAAATAATTGGCCATACTACGAGGCTTCCGTCGATGATCGCCGATAGGTGTATCACGGCCACAAAGTGCTTTCAGCCCTCGAAACGGTACTCGAGCCTTGCCTTAATAACGCGATCATCTCCGATACTGTTGCTGGTTCGAGGAATTGGTTCGAATCAAGCTGCGCAGAGGTACAGCTGATCATGATGAGGCTAGTGACTTTACTATGACAGTGAGTCGGGTGGCTGCGGCATTTTCAATAATGTCTAGATTTTTTTTATCGGTAATCTATCTTCTTAATCATCTTTGCAGCTAACTACAGATCACTATCTGGTTAGTGTACATCCAGATCCTTCTGAGAAGTAATATTATACATATCATATCATGAAGTATATGAGCAATTTAAATTTTCTATGTTTTTTTGTTTAAATGTTGGGGATGCTTTATGAAGTAAGTTGTTTGAAATTGCTGTTTTATTGCCTCTTCTACTGATTTCAAAAAAGTCTGACGATTGAACCGAGACCTGTCGTGTTTATATACATATATATATTTCGTTTTCCAATAATATCGTCGAAGCATTCGATAAGCAGTGTACGTCTGATCGAATACATGGACAAGTGATCGTAGTTAATTGGAACGGTGAAATGAAGGAAGAAAGAATAATGATGCAAATAAGTAGTACTAAAAAAAAAAGGAACAGGTCCCCTTAGATTTTGTAAAATGGTGCTTCTCATCTTTGATGAGTCTTGTTAATTAAATGATTATCTGAGAACGTTTATCAATTTCCTGTATAGCCAAAATATTTGCTTCGAAACTGTTTTACGGCTTCGTGACATTTTCGATTGCTGTAATTGGCGTAGCAGGCGGAAACAGTAGTAATTAAGGGAGACATCAATTTCAAAGTCTGGCTTCTTTAATGTGCAGTAAGAAATCACAGAACCATTTGGACATTCCTTATGAGATTTTATTACCTGATCATTCCATTAATTTTAATTTTCGATTAAATTCAATTTTTTAACGAAAATAAAACTTCCTGTTTGTTGAAATTTCTGCTGTACTTATAGACAATTGAAGAGTAAGTACAAAAAGAAAAAATTAATAGAAATACATATATATATAATAGCAATGAATTTGCAATTATTAGTATTCAGTTACATAAAATATCAATATCATAATATATAAAACAACTGGAGCATTACAAATGTCAGTGAATAAATTTTAGTAGCCTATAATAAAATAAATTTTGTAGCCAGTAAAAAGTAATGTTTAAATTAAAGAAAAAGTTAGAACTCTATAAATCACAATTTTTAAAATTGACTCGATAATTGCTCGTCTTTATGAACCATCTTCCCACAATAATTGACGTTCTGTGTATACGCCCCCTCAATAAAAAAAATTGCTTCTTAGAAGGAAGAAAATGAAAATGATAGCAACGAAATACTTCCAGGAAAAATTCGCGATCGCGTCTCACGGTAATTATAATTAAACAATTAGAGCGCCTTTGCCATGATGTTTTCTCACATCCAAAAAAGGAGATATAAGCTTCAATTACGCAATCCAGCGTGTGTGCAACAATATAATTTGGAAACAATATCGCTTCTCTACATTATTTTTTACGATCTTTCCGGTGAGCCGAGCAGAAAGAATGGAATTGACACTTCCTACGAAAGTTCGTTCATCCACGTGCAGGGGGCGAGGCGTCGCACAGCTGCGCGTAACGCGTTCCGCCGCCTAACGAGCATGTAATATTTACATCGACTCCGATAGACGAAGGTTGTTCACATCATCCTCGCTTAATCGAGGAGCGAGAATCCCGTAACATGACGCCGGACTTTGCTCCTGCTTCGAGACTACGGAAACGATGCCTCGCGAGCATGCTACGCCCTCTTCTTCCTCTTGCACTTCTTTCGTTCTCCTACACAATTTTCTGCCGATCATATGATCAACTGCGAGGGAATTTCAAAATTGCTCTGCATGGAATGGTCTCTGAATGAATAATATTGAGATCTGATAAGAGAGCTTGAAGTTCTGCTATTTTATTCACTTCTTTTTACCATGAAAGTGACAAGAGAAAACTTGAAGTTTGAAGAGGATAAATGCTTGGAGTGTTTTATTCACCTGTGATACAAACCAGGTTCTTTTTCTTCAATTTTTTTATGGGTACCTGCGGAGTCTAAACATAATCTTAACTTTCTTTAGAAAATTTAAAAAAATATCAACAGTAAGGTTTCATTTTCTTCACATTTTGAATAAATGTGTTACTATAGTTCAGACTAGGTATTTTTAACCTCAATTACATGACAAATTAGGTTATCGCAATTACTAAAACTTGTTCCACGTTATAAATAGAAATTCTAATCCACAATTTCAAATTTCCCGCCACAAGGATACGTCACTTCCATCCTGTTTCAACAATACCACACACCCACTTTGAGGACAAAGGCTATACCCAAATTGCCATCAACTATTTAGAATCCACAATGTCCAATCATGAATCACAATAGTCCAATTTCAGAATCACCTGTTCGTCTAGTTAGTTATCCTAACACTACCATCGCTATCTTGAACACTGTTACATGCTTCCCACAAAATTCTTTCTTAAGCAAGAACCCTAAAACATCACATGGTCAATCAACATCTCCTTACCATCGCGTAGCAAACAACCCACAAGTTCTCAGCATCATCAGCGAGGAAGACAGGCTGACAGCGATCAACTTGATCATCCAAACCAGCTGTTGTCTTCGCGCGCGCGGCCTCGCGCAATCCTGTTCCTAAACCACTCTTCATCATCCTCTTAATCCACGAGCCGTCCCGCGCAGGACAGCTAAAAAATTATCGGCATCCAATTATTCCCGAGCGCCGCGGCCCAATCGGAAAACGTGCAGAGGATTACGCGTAATCCTAAGCTGAGAAGACTTAAGGGTATCCATCATGCGGGCAAGGTGATTCAAGGGGAGATCTCTCGAAAATTCTGGTAATTCAGCAGGTGTCCGCGGCGTTTTTCTCGATCCCCCTCTTTGATATAAGTGTCACGAATTGCAAATCACTGGCGCGAAAGGGCGAACAGGATCCAGACGCTGCAAGGTGCGCCGGGCTGCCCGAGGAGGATTACAAGCGGCGCCCAGGGTTTGGAAGCGGATTCTCCGCCGCGAGTAATCCATACGGTATTCCCTGCCCGCGATAGTCTGGAAATATCGAATCCGACAGCCGATTTAATTCACGGACCGTGCTCCTGGAGCGTCGACGTTCGGCATTCCAGAGGAATTCTTTCGCGCCAGGAGTGCCCTAGCGTAAATCATCCGAGACGCAACGATCTTTAAACGCGAAATTTTCTTCCAATCAGGCCAGTTGCCAAGTTCCCGGCACGTAATTAAAGACACTCCAATTGCTACTCGACGATAACGAAGCTGACTGAAGGGGGGCTGCCAATGAGCGAGTCTAAAAAACGTGACTAACAGCTACTGCTATTCGTTTTCTGCTTGTGAAGAGACTCATAGATGGCAGTTCATGACCGTGACACATTGGGACGTAACTTCAAGATGGGACCCAGTTAGCGGGGTGAGGAGACTTTGTGGACTTTGGCTGTAGAGTTAAGGTGTATGAGGTGCTTTGGGTGTGCCAGGTAGCAGGTGTTTATTGTTATGGGGATATTTGTATAATATACTCGTTGTTACTGAACCAAGTTCGGAAGGAGATGCCTAAAAATGTCCTGTTCATCAAGTAGTTTCCTAATTTCGAGAAAAGTGAAAGTGGATATATCAGCTTTTGCAAATGTGGTGTTCTAAAGATTGCGTGGATTCATGAAAGTATTGAAAATTCCTAAAAACAGGATGTCAATGTTGGTACAGTGGCTGCCACACAATGGAAAAAGGCTTTCGCCTTCTCGAGTGATTATGCCTTCATTCAGAGCAGCAACTGCGGTTCAAAGTTCGAAGATGAAGTTTTAAATGGTCGTTCAGGTGGTCCCGTTACTCCCACGATAGCGACACGACAATTTCAGAGGCAGAGTGGCGGTGACGCCAGCCGGTATATTACACATCTTTTTAACCTCTGCACTCGGTTTGCACGCTTTGCAAATATTCAAATGGCTCCACTAATGGACCCTCTTCCCAGCCATGCGCTCTGGTATTGCATCAGAGTGCCACAACGCTGCCGAGTGCTCCACATCAATCTTCCCTTGACCCACCCAATGTAGCGCTGGGATCCGAAAATTACGAGCTAACGGAAAGTCTCCACCCGTCTCGATCCTTCCCCACCTCCTGCAGTTCCTCCCCCTTCGCCCCCCATCTCCTCTCCCCCCCCATCACCCTGTTCCTTCGTTTCCCCATTCTTTCACGCTGGTCATTGACTTCACCTTGGCCATGTTTGGTAACCGTCAGATAGCTGAAATCGGTTCACGTCCGGTTTTTGCTCGCTTTCGATTGCATCGTTACTGGGAGGACGTCGATGAGTCAAATGCAGTTCAAGTCTGATTGTGAGTCACGTTTCCTTCGAGATGTCTCTGTTGGCACGTGTTCCTTGATGCAAGCGATAACGAGCTTTTTTTAGACAGGAGCTGAAATTAGGTGGTGATAGCGATCAGGGAATTGGGAATGGCGGAAACCTAACCTAGAAATTGTATACAAACCGCTATTTTCCTTTAAAATATTGGTCAAGAATTAAGAAACATCTTGAACCATATTATCTTCCTCATTTAGGATAACTTAGAAGGTTTGAAAATACTTCACTTAAAATGAATACAATCCTTTATCGTAATTTTTAGTCAAGGTATTAGATATCACTATTTCTCAAATATTAAATTGACATTGTTAAATCATGTTAAGAAACTTTTACATCCTTTTGAGCCAGACCATTGATAAGATGAATCGTAGAGGTTGCCATTGCGTAGCCCTTAGGCAGCACCTCATACCAAAGGAACACACTCCACCATCCTAACTTATTTCCAAGCAAGAAGTGAGCTCCCTTTATACTATAAATTACATACCCAAACGTATAACTCCGAGAAAAGTCTAATTCACTGCTAACTGAATTACAAATGAAACAATCCGCCAATTATTAATAGCTTCCGCCGGCTAATCCGGGAAGGTCTGCGCGGTTTGCTTTATCAGAGGCTTACAATGCCGCACGAGTTGGGCTGTTAACAGAGAAGTACTTGCGCCATCAAGAAAGCGAAATTTTGCGAAAGTGCACGCAGCATGGCTGCCGTCGGTTAACAGTCAAACTTGCCCTAGGCCAGTTAAGAAAGTCGTCGAACTCTCCGTTGGAGTTCTATAGCCTGCAGGGTTCCGTGAGAGTTCGTACCAATGCAGGAATCCTTCGTATCGACGCGATAAAAATAACAAGTCGTCCTACGATAGAGAATGGCGAATCGGGAAACCGCCCACGCAGCCCAAGTTGCTTCACGAATCTCACTGGGTTAGCGGGCCGGGTGTCTGATTGAAGACGGAAAGGGGATGACAGTGGAATGGAGGAGACGATGGAAGCCTTTTACGTCTGTACACCGACGCAGATGTAACAGTCGTAAAGCATCCATCCCTTATCAGGTCGTTCGTCTTTCGCATAACGTTCAATTACGGAATCTGGGTCGGTACGTTTTTTTCTTTTGCTCGGAGACACAGTAAAAGCTTTACGATAAAAACTGTTGCGCGCAATTTGCAGGGATTAGAACGCCGCCTTGTCGGCGGTCGTTGCCGCTTCTCGATTCATCGATTCCTCATTTCCTTCATCGACGAGGTACCGCTACGTTCCAGTGTCACGCATCTTGTAGCACTGACTAAATCAACTGAGAAAATGATTTCTGGGTCCATTTGAACGTGTTATCTTTGTCTAGTAACTCCTTACATTTTGTAGAGTTCTTTTCTGTTTTAGCATTGAGTTATGTCTTTTGTGTCTTATGTCTTTTGGTGGGTACAAGGTTCTCTGAGGATAAAGTTACGAAGTTTGAGAATTTGGACTATTTATGAGAAGGAGTAAAATATTTCAGGTCTACAAATGTCATATATTTGGTATTATGTGTTTTATGGTGTGCGCAAGGTGGTCCCAGGATGAAATCGTGGAGTTTGAGAGGTTAAGAAAGGATAGGGCATTTTATATCCTCACCTAATGTCATTTTCATGCCACTTCCAATTTTGTGTACCTACCAATCAAATTCTAAGTGTAATTAAAATCTACTTCATCCCATCACCATCAATTGCTATAAACCCCTAATTAAGCTGAACTGTAAGATTCTCCAGAAGGCCCACGAGCTGGCCCAAGAAAACAAAGTATACACATTAAAATCAACTGTAATACAAAATGAAAACGAAAGGTCATAATTCCTAAGCAGTATATCTCTACTGGAAGCTGCAGCCCAGCTGCGCATAGCTCGATCAGAAATGTTTTATCAACAATGCCCAGCAATATTCCACGGAACCCGAGATCCTCCATCGCTAGATAGCCGAATGAAATAGCTTCGCCTCGCGAGCGTGTTAATAAAGAGCTCGCGTGTACGATACGAGCGAAACGGTGGCACATATCCTCGATTTTCCTTTTTTTTTTCGAGGCTCGTGCCACGCCGCAGGCGCTCGGCGGGGACTTTAAGGAGCAAGTAGCTGAGGGTACGGGCGCGGCTCGCGGACGCGCGAACAGGCAAGAAGGGAACGCCGGTATCGCGGAAGCGTGCGTGAGCGGGGCGCATTTATTGCTGGCGTAAAGTAAAATTACCGCTGTAACTGCTGTTACTGCAGAAGCAGCCAGCCCTTTCTCCTTTCGTCTGTCCGTCGGCCGCGCGCAACGCAAAATTCCCATCGTTTTAGCAGCAATTGAAGCAGAACCATTTTCGGTGTGTACCCCGCGAAACTGCGTAACGGGACCGAACACAAGGGCCGTTCCCCCCTCGGCTTCCTTTCCACGCTGTGTGCGAGTCCACGTGTGCGTAGGTGTGTGTGTGTACGTGTATGTTGCGTGTACTTAAATCTTCTGCTTGCCCTGAATTTGGAACGGTTCTCTTGAAAATGTCGGTAAATCTGCACGAATACCTGAGAGGATCGAGACACGTTTTTGATTAATCACTACTGGTGAATTCTTGTAATTTCATAACAGGTTTCTGGTCGAAAGGGTACACTCTTCTTTTTCGGAAATAATGGATTCACTCTACTTTTCTCGATCTCTGGGAAAAGCACTTCAAGTTTTTAGTTATTTCCAAGATGAACGTATATTGAAACTGGACATTTCGAAAATCCTAACTGTCCTAGGGATTTTTATCGAGACAACTATGACGAGTAGTGTCTACACAAAAATCGTTCCCTGATTTCTAACACTAGGCATTTAAAAGAAAGATACAGTACCTACTCGCTATAATTTCATGACTATTCCCAGCATTTCCATCATCTTTCTTTAATTTAGTGTCATTGTCTTCTGCTCTGGCCTCTAACAAAATAAACACAAAAAGTTCTCCACGCAAATATAACTAGTAATGTCCTCACAAAATACTTTCTTTCTACCACCATTCAAAAGAAATTCCTCAAATAAGCAATAACCGTGTTACAACAGAAGCTGACCTAACCCAGACCAATATATTCACAATCGAGTGCTCTTCGCAAACTATTATCTGGTCCCAATGTAGGGTTATCAAACACGAAATTCGCGATCGCTTGTTGATTCGGATTAATTCGGCCAGGGACTACAAATCGAATCGAGTCTCCCGTAATGAGAGCCTGGATGATGTAGCTGCTTCGAATTCCATCACAGGCACATAATTAAACGTTTTTTGTGCTCGCGCAAAGGGAGTGGGTCGCGCGGTGAGTTTTGCGGCGTTTGGAAGTGTCCTCTCCCGAACGAATGAAATTCCACGTCGACCAGCTCTTTGCTGGAGTCTAAATTGCCAGAGAATCAGGCAAACCGATTACGTCGTTCGATGCACAGCTGCTATACGGCTCCACGATTATCAGGAATGCGTTAGTCCGTGTGATTTAATGCTGCAGACGCATCAGATTATGCACGCGTTGACAAAATGACGAACGACTGCTGACGCCATCGCTGTTAGCCTGCCCTTCGCCTGGAATTATTAACCTATCAAAAATGACCGACCAGTGGCGTGAATGAAATTTCGAACTGTTGAGCAATCTTGGCTATTATTGGACGCCTGAACTGTTATCGAAAAGGGAAGAAAGGGAGATGTCACTTTTATCGAATTGGGTTTAACATTTTTTGTGTGTTCTCTTAATCACTGGCTGTCACATTGCGAATTGAAATTTTTTATTTTCATCTGTGAGAAAATTTGAAGTTGCAAAAATATAATGGAAAATAAATTTTCGTTTTCTGACAAACGCTGAAACTTGATATTTCGTGGACTCTTTAATTGTGTTAGTACAAGTAATGTATTTAGCAAAGACTAAGTTGTACATTTGTAAGCAGCTAGATTGTGTTTGTTTATTGCTAAAGTTATTATCCATGTCCGTTTAGCTTTATCTTTCTCTGTATTAGATTAGAAAACGCTTAGCACGTTCTTTTTCTACTTTGTGGATGGCGACCAGTAGAAAAAACCGGTTTAGGCAGACACGCAGTATATAGAGTCGGACGGAACGATGCGTCCTCTCCATCCCACGTGACTCGTCGCGTGGGCAGCGTTGATGGTATCTTACTGACTTGCACTTTTTTCTCGTTGTCGGCAAAAGTCGAGCACGGACCGCTGCTGACTCGACACGGTTCCGGGAAGTATGAGGCTTTATCGTGCACTGGCAAGCGAGACTATATCGAATCAACAGTACTGCAACGGGGAAATTATAATTATAAGGATAGGAAAAATTAATTTTTTTACATTTGTACTAACTAAATGAAGTATCATAAGACGTTGGAATATTACTCAGTAAATTATTGGAATTCTTCCTGCAATTACGTGCACTGCAATAACATTCTGAAGGCTATAGTATACTATACAGTCATTACTTGTTATTTGGAGTAAACACGCATAGCATCAGGTACACGTTATTGAAACTTAATAGTGGTTCTAAGGAATAGTGAAAATCTGAAAAATGGTAATGAGCTTATAGCAAATATGAACTATGATTATATTAAACGAAGTCCTCTGCCTTTGTAATTAGGGTCAATTAAAAAACGATTCGAACTTTTTGGAACACGATCAAAGCCTATTAGATTATCCTTATAAATAAATCTGCTTGATAACATCGATACGTTTCTTATGGAGATGGTGGCAAATAAGTGTTAATGAAATGACAGATAACCGGTTACTTCGTGGTTGTTATTATCAAGATATCCGATCATTTTCTGTACAGATTCTCTATAACGTAACACAATTATCGATTCCATAAGTGATTAACATCGACACTTCAATCTCGTTAAGAAACTCAGCTCTAAATCTGATGAATTCTCCCTCTGGTTCGATCAAAAAATCAACCTGCTATTGATATACGATAATAGACAGGTACTTATAAAACCAGACTAAAGTATTACTGAGATTAGTAGTTGATGAAATAACTTTATTCATCCTTTTTTTACTGAAGACCTATCACGTTCAGAGGATCTATCTCTAACAAGTTATCTCGGTTGACACTGCATGCAGCTGTATGTCAGTCCCCAATGACTTTCTGAAACTATTTATGCTGAGTTATTTTTTAAGTTGTTTAGAACATTTATTAAGGCATATATGAAGATGAAGACGGAGTTTAGTTTATTTAAGGAGAAATAATTTACTTAATTCTCATAGATTCACTAGAATTGATCCTCATTAAGATAACAAGATCTGACAGCCATCTTGAGGTTTAAAGAAACCTTTAAATATGAATTTAAAAAATAAAAAGTATGTACTCTTTTACTGCTTATATGGAATAAATAAACACTAAGTTGCAGACAAGTGAAACGGATACCTCGTGTCAATCTTAGCTGTCTAATAAACTCACTACTAAGTGAATTCAATATTAGCTCCAATAGCAGCAGAAGAACTGATTCCCATTAGAATACTAGAGACTAGCTATCATCTTGAAATTTAGAAAAACTTCAGAGTACCTTTCAGCAATTTATTTGAACAAACATCAAGTGGCAAATAGAAGCAAATAGGTGAGATACTTGTCTTAATTTTAGTCGCTCAAGAAATTCCCTACTCATAACAACAGAAAACTTAATGGTAATCAGCTTAAGCTCTAGAGAAATGTCTGAGAGACTTTCGACTTATCTGAATAAACACCAATTAGCAAACAATTGTAAGATACCTTGTGCCAGCCTTAGTTGGATGGCAACACTTCACTATTAAAAATAAAACTCCCTAGGGGCACTAAAATCTCCTAGATCCTCAGAATCTTTCCAATTATTCAATTAACTGAACACAGAATAGCAGCAAAGTGACCAGAACGCGGAATCTCACCCACAGACACTCAATAAACACTGGTCAAAACCCCACTGTCAAATGCACTCAGCAGGCCAACAATTCCCCTAACAGCGGAAGAATTAAGCCCACCGGGATTCCAGCGGTCCCACTTTTCGGTCATAAACGTCGCGGCATTCATGGTGGCGGTTGTACAGATTTCCCGAGGCAAGAGGATAAAGGATAAGGCTGAAAAGAAATAGGGGTCTCGTTGCCACCAACGGCGCGACCGCGATGAAATCGAGCGATGACAACGGGTAATTGCTTTTGCGGATGAACAGCCTCGGCTGAGTTTCAGCGAGCAAGCGGCACGGTCTCAGCAGGGGCGCTAGGGAAGCCCAGATAGAGAGGGAGAGACAGAGAGAGGTGGTTCCAGTAGGGCAGGTCTGCGCGTATCAAACTTTGTTTTGTCGTTTGCCACACGACGACGTAACTTACCCCCGTGTTTACTAAACGTAGTTACGACGCTCTTCCCATCCCTCCCGTTTTTTTTTTTCCCTCTGTCCCTATTTCTGTATCCTCGTTCGCGGTCCCCCCTTCCCCAGCAACTGTCTTTTACCGCGTGCTCGGTGCAGAGTAAGCGCGCAGCCCTTTTCACTGGCCGCGCAGGGGCACTTTATCCAGGGTGCACACGCCATTAATTCCCCCTACCTCCCCCCCTTCCAAAAACGTCCCCTGGGCGAGTGCAGAAATTTCAGATGTCTCTTTGTGCGCCGCGGTGTATCCCAGAATCTTCCTCCACTTTACTCGGTTCCATCCGCGGCGCCGTCGTCGACACCGCGTAGACAAGTGTGCTTGGAAATTGCACGTGATGTGAAAAGGGGGCTCGCGCAATGGCGGGGGTAGGTAAAGTGCTGCGAGGCGAGCGGCCACCAGAGGGAGGAAAAATGTACACGGGAAAGGAGTGAATGATGAACAAGGGACGAAAGCGAAGGGTGGTGTTTTCAAAGGTGGATATTTTCAGAGTGCTTTGATCGTGTTCTCAGTTCGACGAGTCGCGGCAAAAAGCGACTATAATTATTCGAATGTTAGGAAATTTTCATTTTCACCAGGACTCCACGGGTGTGGAGATTCAGTAAAAATGTGAAAATGGGGTCTAGGAAATATTTCATGAATAGGAAGTGAAAATTTTACCTGATTTTGTATTTTAAAATGCTTGTATGATTTGCAAATTGTTATATTCATGGGAAAGCATTTAAAATTGTAATTTCTAGTGAATGTACTCCATGTTAAATTATGGGAATTTTCAAATATCTTGTGACAAAAATAGGAAGTCCCCTTTTTATCTAATCTATATGATTTTATGCTATTGTGCGAAACAAATCCGAATGAAGTAGTAAACTCAGTATTAGTCATAATATAACCTCTCTACTGATTATATTCGCATTATATGCGGACATGGCTGCCTATCAAGTTTGCGCAGACGCAGGCAGTCACGTGTATAACCTCTACATCGTCACGAAATCTAGTATACCACCAAAAACGTACAAAACCTCTTCGTACATATAAAAGATTTAATTATTTTTAACCATAAATCTAAAACTTCTGCCTCGGGACATCGAATTCAATTTGAATGTTTATCTAAACGAAATAAATTTGATAAGAATTCAAATATCTCAATTATTCTTTCAAAAAGAATTAAAATTTTCCAAATCCAGATTTTCACTAACTCTCAACCTACTCAATAGTAACAAAAGATGGGTAAAAATGTACCCAAATATTTTCGGCTACTCTGAACTTTCGAACTTCCATCGAAAGTGACTGATAGGTCAAGGTAAACAGCTCATAAAATGTCGCACATTAGCTCAATCAAGATCTGTGAATCCCTAATGAGAGAGATAATAACCCGCTGTCTGGTAACGATCAGCTAGAGCAGCTTTTCCGCCTGGAACCGGTGTGTGCGGTTCAGTTCATCATCGCGTATGATTTATTAAAGGAGTACAGTTCGTTTCAAGTATGTAAATGGAACTGCGAATTTAAATACTTTCGTTAGCGTAATGAGGCCGGCGAACCTCGTCACTCTGGGAATGCTGAGAAATATTCGCGATCTGGATGTAAACGTCGGTCAAGGGGAATGCATGCATCATTCGTTGCGCGAAACAGTTGTACCAGAAAAAAAACCCGTATTGCAACTCGTATCGAGCCGGTTTTGCCAACGGTACATGTCGTGTTACAACACGAACTAGCTTCCTGTTTTGTGCACCGAATTCTCTGGTTTTCCTTCCGCGTGACACACTCGCTGCGATAAGGAGCCAGTTTGCGTCTCAAAATTGGCTTCTTCTCATTATGCATGCTACTTGGCCGCAAAGCAACCGACCCGTTCTGACTTGGGGACTAATTGAAAATACATTTCCAGTCGTAAAGAATTCGTGAATTACATTCTCCTTATCAGGGGACAGGGCACTGCGAACTATTCTCACGCAATCTTGCCAGATGCTGGAACAAAATGTCTTCCAGTGACGTCAAAGAGTAGAACAGTGGGGGTACCACACGGTGCCCTCACTGTTCTAGCCTACGACGTCATTAGAAGACATTTTCTCCCGGCATATGGCAACACTGGGAAAACAGTAAAAGGTTATATAAAATTCATTTAAAAAAAATAGACTTGACTTAGTCTGGCTAAGGCTTTAGGTATAATAATAATATCCTCTATCTAACTTCTTCATTGAAAGATCTTAAACCAATTATCAAATTTTTTAAATTCCAAAATTAAATTGAAATACCCTGTGTGAACACTGACAAGTCCCTCATTTGAGAGACCACTTTCCCTCTGGCATCTAAATAAAGATACAAGCGTTAAAACCTTCCTCATCCGAGGCAACAACTCTTGTCAAATTACTGTCACGGGCGAATGAAGGAAAAACAGGTATTTACACGCGGTAGTTGATCAGAGACGAACAGGGTGTCATAGCCCGACGTGTGACGATTTTCGTGCTGCCGTAGCATATCGTCGTTACGCTGAAATCTGAATCGGCGTGACACCGTGCTGACACGATAGCTGCGTTCCGCGTTACGAAATCCTCAACACGCTGAATATGGATGATGATCCTCCTCCACCTCCGCCGAGCTCTATTTGTGGTACATTGAGCTGTCACGCCGACTATGGAATTATGAAGGTTCCCGATGATAACCCGTTAAGCGTACGTACGAATAGACGAACGAGCTGGATGACTAGCCAGTGCACGTCCCAGGATTTACCCCCAAAGCATTATGGCGGCTTGTTATACGCACGCGAGCGAAATGTACAAGGTGTTCCAAAGCGGTGAGCGAAAATTCCATTGATCATGAATAGTACAGCTTCGATCAGAGAAAGATTGGCCTGCGTGCTGAAGGGTAAGGGTAGGTTGTGGATAGTCCTTCCCTTGAAATCCAGCACAGAATAAAGGATTGCCTTGATACAAGCTCACCACTTGTAAGGAACTAATTTCTAAGGTAAGTTTACGCCTTAGCAACTTGTACTTAACTTCCGGAAGTCGATGTCAAGATAAATTGGAAGAATAGTTTCAAGGGAACTTATGTGTCTATCGAACTTCTATCGAGGAAACACTTGTAAGTTGCATTCGTGACTTGCAGTTAGGAAGCCAAGTGAAGTTCTCTGGACCCACCCCAGTGATTTCTTTGTGGACGATGTTGCCTATAGATTTCGTTAATAGTATACGTAATACAGAGATTCCTCAATATCAGTTCACGAGCAATTAACAGAATTGTAAGGGACATAGTTCTGAAATTGGTTGATGTTCATAATACAAAATAGAAACTATTATCTAAAATAATTCCAAGCTATAATGAATACAGTACTGAACTTATAACGAGGGAATACTGTAAGGATATTTTACTTTTTTCAAGTAATATTTTAAATAATAAAAGTTTAATACCTTAGGAATTAATTTTGGAACGCCTTATATATTATACACCTTTCTAAGCTAATTAAACCTGAAATACTAGTAAAATTAAATGAAAGTTATGAACCAGAGTATCTATCTTACCACAACTGTACCAATTCGAATTTTGTAATTTTAAATTTCATATTTTTAAATATTTTACGACCTGCCTATGTACCTAAAAAGTAAACAAAAAATACTGGTTACTGTTAGGTATCCTAAAGAATTCCTGCTTACGACTACGATAATGGCATAAAAATTACAGAGAATCTTTAAATACAGCTCAAATTATACTAGAGACCTAGTACAAGAAGGTTACGCACATTAGGGTCAGGTAGACAAATAATTAAACCAGTTTGCATGACGTGAGTGATTACTATTCCCATTACCCTATAATTGCATGAAGGATCCTGGTCATCCTTTCGAATTTACGTTTAACCTTTGAATGCTGTGTTAAAATGCTAACATTACTTGCCGCGGTCGTATTATCGAACATTAATCCTTTGAGGACTGGGTGATCAAGGATATGAGTGGTAGTTAGATGTTAAGTAGAAGACAAAAACGTATTACCGGGAAAGTTGAAACCTTGCATAATGTCCAGGATATTGCGACTTGTTGACAGTTGAACACTTTGGTCATTACATTATATTCGCTGTAAATTAACCTCAAGACATAGTCAATGATTTAGATTTTAAATTAATTGAATTTTTATCTTCTATTTTCCTAATGGACATCGTTATGAAATTTTTAATGTTTAGAGTAAGTAAAATTGTCAGACGCACAAGGATACTGAAATCCAAATTTTGTTGTACATTGCGACTTACTTTTGATAGGGATAGTATCCTGTAAGAATACTTTCCTTATCACCTTATACAGTAACATTCTCCTAATAACTCTTGATAGTGACCTTTGAAACAGATTCAGTAACCTAGAATTCAAAACAAGCTTCATTTGCATATAACACTCATTGACTTACAGTAACCTTTATTCCTAGGTCACTGAATTTCTCTCGACAAATACTACGTGATACTATTTTGAAAAAAAATCAAATTTATTAAATACTGATAGGGACTAGGTACTCCATTTTTAACTTAAAACACCTTGTATATCATTTTTTAATACTTTTAATCAAAATTTAATAGACCAATCAGCAGAATCCCAAATCAAAAAACTCTTGTCCCCTCTACTTGACTCAACAAAAATCATGCTAATTATGAAAGTCATTAAAATAGAAAATTTAAAAAACTAGGTCAAAGGAAGTAGCAATAAATAAGTGATAAATTTAACTTTTTCAGATGTTTCATTTAGACCACTCCAATATAATTACCATCACATGTAAACACTACACCCGAAGGCACATCCATTAGCGTTTATAGCCTATAGCCTATAGCCTGTAGCACTAGTCCCATGCAAATCGAACGGGAAGGCGCGAAACAGTTCAACCAGTTAACCGTCGACATTTTCGTGAATCATCGCGCGAGTCAGGCCGCAGCATCCCGTTCCGCGAGGCAGGCGCTCGCGGTACAGTCGTCCCACATACGAAACGAAATAACTGTACCCATTGCTTCGAGATCAAACGATCGAATGAGTCGAGCATGGAGGAACACGTTCGAGGGGTGAGAAATGGGTCGGATCGGTCTGGCCGTTAGAATGGCTGGGTAATTGAGATATTCGAAGGGTATCGCTAGCGCCAGAGCCCAGGATGGCCCAGGGAAGCTGTTATTTTCCAGCCGATTTGTGTATCACGATCGGATAGCGCGCATCACCTACGTCGTCGCGCGCCTCATAACACGACCAACTGATTTAATATCCGATGGATGTGTTTCGTTTTCTATCGTGCAAGCCGACCTCTCAGTCTTCCTATC
The DNA here is from genome assembly GCF_051401765.1 of Calliopsis andreniformis. Classification (NCBI taxonomy): domain Eukaryota; kingdom Metazoa; phylum Arthropoda; class Insecta; order Hymenoptera; family Andrenidae; genus Calliopsis; species Calliopsis andreniformis. Next base: position 6,742,003 of record NC_135068.1, on the reverse strand, counting down.
TGACGTAGTCGGTTTATTCCCCCGCATCTCGACCACTCGTCAAACAACCGTGCTCCTTGACGTCGACGCATCATAAATCTGTCAGCGTCTCAAGATACGCATGATCGGGCATTAACGTTGCCAGGCTAATTGATGTCGATGCGTGCCAGTGACAAATGGGATGCGATACATCGCACATTTCTTTCCTGGGGGATTCTAACGGAATTGCCTCGGGTTAGACGCCAGCTGAGTACTAGCGATGTATTAGATAGGTTTTGGTCGAATTTGGAGAAGTGGCGTAGACCAAAGTAGAATATAGTCTTAGGTTTCAGTCAGGCTTTGATACGTGATTACAAATTAGGTCGAACATTTCAAAATTTGATCGAAATCCCAGGAAATAGCCTAGGATCCCATTAACAGACACGTGCAAGCTTTAGCTAAATTTTAGGAAGAGCTCCAAGTTGAAGTTGGTTGTAGTCTTAGATGGATTTTAGTCTAGCTTTGGGAGGTGCTTGCAAATTGGGTACAGTATTCTAAAACTTAAAAAATTAATGTGGGATAGTTCAACACTTTAGCCAAGTTTTAGGCGGTGGTCTCATGTCAGACTTGGGTAAAGCTTTAGTCAGATTTTAATTAAGCTTTGCGAAGTGGTTGCAGTACTTCAAAACTTGATGAAAATCAAAGTAGGACAGTGTGGGATCCCATGGATATACTCTAGTCAAATTTTGGTCCTAAGTTAATTTGGGTACAGTATTCCCAAACCTGATCAAAATCAATGTGGAACAGTGCAAGGCTCCACGCGTGTCTGCTTTGAACTGAGACCTCCCAAAAAGTTGTCACGCAAGAGTCCAAGAATAATGGTCCGAAAAGGTGGGCCGTATCACCGCGAATCTGGCCCAGAGGCCGCTAACAAACGATTTCTCCACGTGGATACCGGTTTCATCGCGTGGCAGGGCACGAAAACCCGCAGCACGTTTCGCTGTAACAGAAAACCGTACGCGCGAACTTCATGCGCGCAATATTAAAGACTATAATGGCTCGCCATTAATTACCGGGCTCTCGAGGCTCAGCTATGCCACGAGAACCCTTGCAGTGCGGTAGTCGAGCATTCGTCTTGGAGAATTCCTCTCCTACGTGAGAACCGAAGTCGTCTGGGAGAGGAGTCAGGGGCACTGGGTGGGAGTGGAGGAGTTTATCGTTAGCAGCGCGGGAATATAGTATCCTGGTGACGCACGATCGGGTTCCGGGAACAATCGTTCCTATACCGTATTGCGAACATTCGCGGACGTGTACAATTATCCCCTTGTGTCCCGTCGCCGGCTCAATTAAGTATGGCGTTCTAAGCGATTTATTCACCAGCACCGGCTATGTCACTATGCGTTACCGGAAGTCACGCTGGAATATGTTTCCCTCGTTCGACACCGCGGCTACGGCTGGAACACGCTTTGAATGGTTCCATGCCCCATGGAAGAGGACTCTGAATTCCTGGAATTTGAAAGTTCTTCATTTCTGGAATTTTATTAATGATAGAGTATTAGGGTCAGGTGTAGTCGATTTAGTAGTGATGATTGTGACATGAGGCAAGGAGGATGGGACGCTTGGTACGTACCTTGGATGACTCTATGGACCGTGACAGGAGATACAGGTTCCTAAAAGATGAGAATTGTTCTTGGTTTTGACATGATGTAGGTGATATGGTATTGGAGTCTGTATTCAGGTTAGATATAGGTGACTCAGCGATGATGCTAGCAAACCAATGGAAAATCCAAGTTCACAATTGTTTGTTAGGATCAATATGTCACTTCTAGGATACAGATTTAGCAAAAGCAGTTAGAACCCACTTGAACTAGTTCTGAGATCTATGAAGGAAGGCTTCAGGTATCTGTCAGTGGAAGACTGTTCTTAATTTTGGAAATGATAACTTTAGATGATAGGATCCTAAGGTCCTAGAGTCTATGATTAGGTTGAATTTAATTACTACAATAGTGATGTTAATTGAGTATTAAGTTAATAGATGGAATTTATGAGAGTCTTCAGAAATATATAGCTCCAAACAATTAATTTCTCTACTATATCAGATGATCTCTTAAAGAGCTGTAAATTGCAAAGAGAGTACGTTCAAATCCCATTACCATATATCAAACCACATATTGAAAGTGTCTTCTCCTCACTTAGTTACATCTCAATGATTCATCAATATTATTTCCATCATTTTCACTCGCAAATCAGGCGAGCATATAGCAGATAGTCATTGAGTCCAAAACACCCTGCGAACAGATCTCGTGACAGGATGAACCCTCATAAAGCAAATTCGCCTTGACATTCCCGGATTTATGAAGATTTCTAAAGTATCTCGTAAAAAGTGTTTACTACGAGCAAGAATTCCAACGACCGTCCCTTACGAGAAAGTCGTGCATGAGCTTCCTTAGGTTGTAGGCTCGGTATCCTGGTGCCACGAGAGCAAGAGAGAGAGACAGAGAAAGAGGTCAATGCCCCAGGAAAATCTCGTGAGTCGCAAATCCTTCCGAGAGTCCGCGAACCGACGTCCAGCGAGCGTGAAACATCGTTAATCACGCCAGGATTCGCTATCGAGTTTCATCCCTCGCCCCCAGTCAGTATACCCGAGCCACCATTCTGCGTTTTGAGACTCTCCCAATGCCAGAGCACCGTCAAACGTAGAAAGGCAATTTTTTAACGAGCGCCAATTTCAGATTGCCTTTCAAGCAGGATGCGTTCTGTATGCTACTTATATGTCATCTTTGACAGAGACCTTTAAAAGATCTATTTGGGTGGCTCTGTTGGGTTTGGAGGTTGGTAGCTCATACACCTAGGCTAGGTTCGCCAAGGATTATGATGAAATTCAAGAACTCGAAAGCATTCAGAGTACTTACAGAATAGGATGACGAAAATAGTGGACAGCAAGAATTCCAAGAAAAATTGTCCCTCCTAATAATCTATCATTAATTATTAATGCTTTGGAAATTATTACACTAGACATCTATCACGAGTACGCTGCACCAATTGATTAATAAACAACACTGTCATACAGTAACGATTATTAATCATTTCTAACAAAACTAATTGTTGCTAATAACTCTCTTATAATCAATCACAGTAGCTCGCTATATATCGTTTACTATAGAAATGTATTACTCTCAGCCACCATTGGAACCCACCTATGGGTTTTCAGAAATAACGGTTTAAGATTCTATGAAGAATCTCCCATGTCTAATTAGGTATATCATCTACCCGAATCTATCCACAGCATTCTCAGCGCAAAAATCAATTAACCACTCAACAAATCCTAGATGGGACAATGGAATCAATATAACGATTATAGGCTATGACATGCATACTGATAGCATAGCGAATAACAGATAACACTGACATGTTCAAAACATACGTTCAAGAGAGTGTAATGTGGTTAGACACGCATTACGAGCTACGTAACGCGCTCGATACTTACAACGGACGACGTAACTCATGCAAGTACCGCGGCTGTTCTGTCAATAAAAATAGGTACAATACGTGTAACATAAATTATCCTGACAAGGAGTCCGTCCAGCCTGGCCTCGTATATTAAACAGCGTGTGAAATAGCGTAGCTGTTCATGTTCCAAGTCACCAATCCTAACTGATAACGTCAATGACGTCACGGTCGGTTGCATTGACCTCGAAAACTAGTAGTTATTAGCCTGTACCAGCCAGTGTATCCGGACTTGTCTAAACAAACTAAGTTGATACGAGGGATTAAAAGATTCGAGAATAAGAGCAGTACACTATGCGAGATTTTTCAATCCACTTGCTTAGTAGTTCTTAAACGACTAGTGGACCATTATACATCGCTATATATCATTTATTAATTGCATTTAAACTTTTGTTCCTTTGATATGCATCATTAGTTCAATATGTAGGCTGAGAATAATATTGACTAGTGATACTAGGTTAATGTTCAAACCATCATTCATCTTGCACCACCCAATAATAAAGTGGAAAGCTAGCAAGTAGGACGGATTACCAATTTCCTGTAATTGAATGTATGAAAGGTGACCATAGGTACTTTTCTCCATGCAAGCCCAAAACGATGATTGATATCTGTTAAACGAGATCGGTTGAAGCTAATTCCAAGCCGTAGGCATCGCCACTTACGTCACTCGAAACAAGACATTGTGTGGCCGTGTGACAGGTGAATGACATACGCAGGAATTAAATTGCACCTATTACAGTGTGCCGCCGCGGGGCGCACGTGTTAGTTACACGTTGCTTCGCTGAGGTAATACATTGTATCAGTGTTGTTGACACTCTGCCGAGTTCGTTGATGCAAGGAGGCATGCGCGACGGCATGGGACTCTGGGGGCAATTAGGGGAACACCTACCACACCAGGTATAAATCATAGTGTAATAAAGCCCCCATCTGATAATTACCGACGAAGATGAAAGTTTCCCTGACGAGACACGTGAAGCGAGTCTTCGAGTTCCTCTAGTCGCCGGGTCAAAGGTCTTCCCGTTGAATAACGTCTAATTGGGTAGAACGGAGAATCGGTATTCCGAACAGTAGTCCAGGAGTTCGCCGCCACTTTTACTTCCGCTTGAATTGCCCCTTGCCGAAAACGGGACGAAACTTTCGAGTTAGTTATCAATTATTCCTGGATCGGATAAGCATTCGCAAGAGGATTATATTACTAGCTCACTGGTTGACTGGACTAAAGTACTCTCTGCTCTCAAGGGTACGATCGATGTTAGTTGTGGTTAGGATTCGGTGACACGAAGCAAAAATTAATATAGCTAATCATTAACAATTGCACATTAGGGTTACATGGAAATGAAATAATTAAGAGATAGACAAATGTAGAGTCCATATTCCCCATATCGGCATTTCTTCTCATTTTATGTCACCCTGTCAGCACGATACTTGCTAACAATACCTTATCTAATGTACGATCTTGTAAACGAGCGACAATACTTCTGACACCTTCATTCCATTGTATACACTCCATTAGCTTCCTATTATTTCACAATGGCTGTTCTTGCGTCTCTATATCCACACTTGTCAATTGTTGTAGCGTGTTGGGTATCCAGGGTGATATATTTACGTCCTAGGTCCTCTTGCTCATTTTGGTCGGCCTCTTTCCCGTCGCCCCTTTTTTCGAGGCCCTTTTCAACCTCCCCATCATCTTCACTATTTTACGCGCTGTGCTCCTTGTCTTTCACCCGTTATCTTCTGCGGCATGTACATATACGTGCGCATGTGTCGTCAGATGAGTCAGGCTCCACAGACACCGACTACGCCCTGAAGACACTGCCGGGGCAGACAGCCAGTCAGACAGCGCCGTAATAAATTGCTACCGTATTAATGACGCTCCCGCGCACCGACAGCCAGGGTTAGGTCACGACATCCTTTCCGACTCCGTTGGCTCATGTGCACGCTTTACCGCTGTCTTGTGGCCACGCTTCCCCAAGATTGACCGCGAAGTGATTATCATCAGCCTGGTATGAAGCTTATTGCTATCATTATCGTCATAATGTCCCCTATGCAAGGCCATTTTCTGCTGCAATGAATTCATTTTGGGGAACACTTACGCTCCTGTGAGCACGGTGAATAGGATGTCATAGGAAACTTAGTTAATATATATCGGGGTAGCTGTGTGGGTGTGGGTCAAAGTGGTTGGACCATTAGGAAAGAAAGGGAGTGATAACCTATACACTGTCTATTGACCTAGATAACTTAGTTTAGTTTGGTTCAGTTGTTTAATTTTAATTATTATCACAAAGTTTCCTAGTTAGGACTAGGATAGCACCTAGAATCCTAGGATAGGACCGAACCCAGGCCTATTCTGCCTCTAGATCTATCCCTAAAGTGGGTTAGCATAAGCATCAGTTAGCCTTAAAAAGGTATCTCATGTATTGTAGGTGCCTTTAGCCTGAGCAGGATAAAAGCTAGCTGCTTCGTAAATCATGCATCTATCTGAGTTCTCTAGTTACATCATAAGGACACATGTAGATGATCGTATTCGCATTCAACCACTCAGAATTCCGGGTGACTCAAAGCTCCGTACCCAATTATTTGCAACGATCCAGCGAGCACATGATGTTAAGTGAACCCGCTCTGTCAAAGACGAACAGGAAGAATGGAACATGGCTGAAAGTAGCGCGTGCTTCGGTGTTGTGTTCGGGTCTGATAAAAAGACGGGTAGAATCATTTAATTCTTCGTAGAGGCGAGCCAGGGCGTACGTGATTTGTGTTCAAAGCGGACGCCGTCCGTCATTCCCGGCACCGTTACGTCCCACGGGCTCTCGAGGTTCGAAAAGTCGAAGTTAAATTTAACAAGCTTAAACGATAACTCTTGCTACGATCAGCCCTTGCTGCTTCCCTATACCAGTTGTTCAGGTGTTCCTATCGCGGGGAAATAGATGCCAATGGCGAAGACCCACATCGCATCGCGTGTATCAAGCTATATGCCGTGGAGATTCGAACAGTGATCCTGTGTGTCAGTCGGCATATCAAATCGAGGCTGCATGTGTTTCTATTCCCAGGCGACGGTGCGTCTGTCGCTCGGAGGCTCCGCGCGCATTTAGTTTGCCAGTAGTATGTAAACTCGCCGGAACGAGACAGCAGATAACGCGAGAATAGAAGGCAGAGAGTAGGTAGACAGTGGCAGGGGGCACAGATGCCAAGCGGACATACTCTCTAGCATTCTGAGTCCTGCACCCGCTGGCCCATAGGTGCAATGATATTACGGTTATTTTTCAGCCGGACTGCCACCACTGACCCGCTATTGCTGCGGATGCAATTCATTACACCGACGGTGCGCTAAAGTGTGTACAGCATTGCGGGTATGATTGATCACGTGATCCGACGAACTGTCAATAGGTTCAATCAAAAATATCCAATTCGACTGACATAATGAAATATATAAGACACTTTAGCGGCAGGTTTTCGCCAAGTAATGGATTCATTTATTAAGGAAATTGGCTGCTAGAAATGCTGTCCCTGATCTCCCTCGCAGTCCTCGCAGTACTTGTCATGTGTTTCGGTGGAAGACGATGGATTACCAAACGTGTTCTCTGTCTCGAGTTATTCACCAGTTACTTAGTTTTTCCTGGCAAGAAGCTGGTGTTTCTGTTCTAGCGTATGGATGACGACAAAATGGATGGAATACATACCATTTTTCACGGCACCAGACAACATGAAACAAGTGGTGCCTTTAGGAGACACAGTGTACGTGGTTGCGCGAAAACTACTTGTCGATATGTCACAGCGGCGCGAAATAAAACTGCCTCGGAAAACCATTTGCCATGGGACTATCCGCTAGGTTAGCTAGAGGGTGTGGTCATAGTCTGCGTCGTATCTAACAGGAGTTACGTTATTTGGTTCTATGATATTGGACGTTTGGTGTTGGCTACTAGGTACCCTAAACTGAACTTTGAGGAACTGTTAGTACATGTTTCTGGATTAACTTTAAAGCTAGTTTCATTTCACATTATTTCCATGTGCAAATAGCATTTCTGTCAATAACGAAAGGTCATGTGTTATTGAAAGAAACAATTGATACTGGAGCAATGTGCTTACAATTGTCAGACAAGTGAACGACGAACGCTTTATACGAAATTAGAATAAAAGAGAGAAGAACGTGTTAATTACCTGTACTAGCAAGTACCGTCTTTATACCCTGACGAGCATAAAACGTGTACAGTGCATAAAGTTCGAATGGGTAAATTCCTTTTTTCACGACGACCGAGTAAACAGACGGTTGAAGGATCAATAGCTCAAGGGAAACGAAGGTTACGTTTAGCAAAGATTTGTTTCGTTTTTATGTCTCGCACACAGTAACGAGTTGATGAGAGACGGAAACAAGAACTAGCCATTGTTCATGTCATCATTTTCTTCGTTTTGACTCGAGTTTACTGATCTGGAAATAATTCGTGCTATTTTTTTTTGGAGATTAAGGTAAATGTCCCAGGTGTGAATCATGTTCCAGTACCTGAACACTAACGATAATGTTATTTAATTTGAGGCTTAAGTTCTAATGTGCCTAATAAAAAACAAAAGGCAGTATACTCAATTGGGATACTTAAGTGAGACGCAGTTTAAGTATTGGAATATGAATTTTTAGGTTGTCCACCTACCAAGACATGTGATATCTTAAGAGTCCAAGTATTGGGACATTAACCTGATGTTACTTCATGGTGACTTATTTTTAAGGGCGTATAGAGTATATTTATACCAGTAAACTATTAAAACTCCAAGATCCAGAAGTCCATAATACCTGTCCTCAACTCTCCCTACAAAATATCAACAAAGTCAGCTAGACTACCCAACACTCAAGAAAATCAAGAAGGGAAATAGCATTGAAGATCATAATCAACCAACGAAAAGAGAAAAGAGAAACTGGATGAAGTTACCGAGCGTTGAATGTCTTCAATTTGCATATAGAAGAACGAAATAACCGTTATTAGCACTAGGAAAAAGAGTAGGTAATAATACACATCAGTTGGAAAAAGTGGTAGCTTGGTCTGGATCATCTCCGGTGCTTTAACAATGCCTCGCGTCAGCGCAAATAAAACAGTTCTCATCGTTTACACGGATTTCAGTGAAGAGGATGAGCGTAGCCAGCGCGATGAGTGCTGTACCAGCGCGCGGTAGAATGGTAAAAGGGAGGTGGAGAAAGAGAAAGAAAGCCGCGGAGATCATTATTAAGGAGTAATGAATAATACCGGAAAGATTCAAGCGTGTAAGGGTACGACGCGCGACCCCGCCGAGTATAATTCTCGGCGATTGCGTCATTAACTCTGCACAGCCCGAAGATGGAGGAAGCTGCGGCGAGAGGAGGACGCCACGCGGAGCGATCCTCTGCGGAAAGCGAAATGTGCTGCATAGCAAAACTGCATTACAATATACGCGTCGGAATTATTTATCGATTCAAGCAAACGGGCCGAGGAACGCTATTTATCCGTCGAGTGGAGAAAGCAAAATGCGCTCGTTTAACCTGCGTTTTAGAGGTTAGGCTTCATGGTCTTCACGCTATCAGTTGCGTCTTTGTTTTGTTTGCCTATGTTGCAACGCTTTAAGTGATGAAGGACAACTATTAAATGAGTTGGCGAGTTTAATGGATTAACAATTGGATAAGAAAGCTAGTAAGTAATATACAGGGTGTTTCATAACATGTAAGACCTACTTTGGGAATTGATTGTATACCTAAGAACAATGAATTTTTATATGACTTTCGTGACGTAATATAAATGACATATATATTACTTTTTTTCATTGTTTTTAAGTGTATAATCAACTCTCGAAGTGGGACCCACATGTTATGAAACATCCTGTAAATGTGCTCGCAGAGGAAGGTTATTTAAAATTAATGGGGAGGATTTTATCTTTGGTATCTGTCATAAAGTTTTAGTTTAAGTTGTGACTTCTACAGATATAGAATCTTCAATCTTTTGTCGCTAAATTTTTTATCAACAAACAGTATGTGCTTGATGAATTATCGACAGACATAGCAAACTTTAAATATGGGAATCTTGAGTATTTTATATTTCTCTTAAGAGATTGTATTATTATAAAAACTATGAAATTTATTTGCAACAGAAATTTGCACAACTTTAAAATTTAATATTGCTATTAATATTAAATGATAAAGTTAAGTTGCGATACAAAAGCTTGTTAAGTAATGTTATACACGGAAAACTGATAATCCATCAAACATTTGACACTACTATCGCTTGGTATTATAAAAAGTTTCACAAGTACATTTGGGGAAACAGGGCATTAGTACTCTTTCATCAGGCGTACATCTTAAGTGACTTCCAATTTATCAAAATAACCCTAGACATTCCCCCAAATAGAAATGCAGATTCCCCGAAATTATTCATCACCCAAATCTGTCAGCCCATAAAGCCCCATCGTAGAGGCACAAAACTGAAGCAAAAAACTGCTTTCGCTCCCACTGACGTGTTCTGAATACGTTCCTTAATCTCTTCTTAAATTTTCCGCCAGTAAATTTACGTAGTTTCCAGTACTGCCTTGCAAGTAATGCATTACTCTGGGCACGCAGCTATTTCGTGCTTTTCGGTTACTTGAATCTGAGCAGCCGCTACGTGCCCTCCCCCACTATATCTGGGTACAATAATGTAGAATTATCTATTGATTTAGTTGCAAGGGTGGGTGTGGGGTTGCAAGGAGGTGGCGGTAGCTGCGGGGCAGCTATGGACAGCGTAGTTTAGAACTGCTATGCACAAGGGCGCCGTCTTGAATGCGAGATTCGAAATTATCGCGACGATTCGGAACAGTTAGGTTCGTCTACCGGTCGAGAATGGCGCGCGCGCGCGGGCGCGAGAGAGAAGCAAAGAAAACGGAACTGCTTCACCGAGCAAATGTATGCGCACTCTCGGAGATAACGCGAACGCGAGGAGCTCTCGCTATCTCTCTGTTTCTTCCCCGCTTTCTTTCTTCTTCTCCCTGCTCGCTGGCATTAACGTCCTGATGCGGTCTCAAGCTCAAGAGTAGAGGTTAACTCCCGTGTCCATCTTCGCTCTACACGATGGATAATTCAGCGTTACTTAACCGTTCCGCGCGCCGTGAAAGAAGCAGCGACACCACTGCTGGATCGTTGCGAAATGACGGTAGACTGCTTGTTTATCGCGCCTGTCCCTATTGTCCTTCCCGCGAAACTTATTCATCGACAATTCCAGGCCACGTCGAACCAGTCAGCGAAAGACGACCCAGCTTTGTCACGGCGCCGCAGGAAGGGAAAAGGGAATTCTAAAGGAGCTGCTAGGCGACTGGCGATGCGGTTTAAAAATTTTAACATGCTGCGAGAACGTACTTGAGACACCCTTTTCGTGCACCTTTTCGTCGGAGTTAGGTAGCGCGCGCCCGGGAACATAGCCTCATATAAAGTGGACCGGGAAGTATGTTGTGCGCCGATGGCTCTTGCTAAGTGTTCCAAAGCAGTAGACATTTTCAGCTTGGAATGCTATTTAGAGTTGGACCCTTGTGCTCTGGATAGTTTTGGGACATTGCCTCGCGAGGACATGGCTGTGCAGGATTTTGTTCACGATGGTCCCTAACCATTAGCAAGGTCTTATTTGATAGTCTTGCTTAGGAAAAGATCGTACACCGATTGTCTTGAATGATGATACCTGACCTGGCTCTCAAAGACTTTATCAGCATTATTAAGTGGGAACTAAAATTTTATGGGTGTAGTATCGATCGTTGGCAATAGCCAAGCAAAAAGCATTGCGTGGCATAGTTCATTGCTAGGTTCTAGGGATTCGTTAGTATCTGACTTCTTCCTATATAGTATCGACCTCATAGAAAAAGATTCTTCGACCCTTCGTGATACTCCATCATGGGTGGTCTAGCGATACAGATAGCAATCTCCTTTAACGGTAATCTATACTTCAAGAAGCCACAGTCCTGGGAGAAAGATTGTTACCAGAGATTCGATGAATATTGCCAATGATTCCTGTGTATCGTTCACTCGTCTACATTATTCTGATGCAACATTTCATTTGAACATTAACTCTTTTCCACACCTTGTGAGTGTGGAGTCGATGAAAGCAAAGATAGAGGTTGACAGTCATGAATATATACCTAGAAAATTGATTGCCAGTAGGATTTGTGAAACTTTAGTAAAACTAAGGAAAATAGTATGAAAACAATTTTTTATTAGTTGTTTGCGACCTGTTGGTGGATTGCTCATTGTCCACTTTAATGTCTGTAATTTCTTCTGACATCTGTCCCATAATGTAAGGGTCTACTACTGTCAGTTGTGGTCTGCGACTGATATAATTATACCTTTTAACAAGTTCACATTTTCCTTCTGTCAGAAGACAGAAATTAGCGTTGCAACTAAGCTTGGGAACTCCGTGAAAGTTGAGATTGCAAGTAGCGAGGGATTAAGAAAAAGCCAGGACGCAGCTGTGACCGCGTTATCGGCGAGCACAAAGAAAAGGCAAATAGGTAAATGTGCATAAGGGACCTGGTTCTAATTTTCTACCCTTTTCGTTCTGCGAAAATTGTTTTCCCACTTTCTCCGCCTTTTCGATGCGTGACCAATCCAACATGGCGCCCAAGCTCTCTAATTTCCTAGCCTACTTTTCCGTAATTCCCCTTTTCTCCATTCTTGCTTTTCACGCTTCAGCTACCTATCGCCCCACTTCGCCCGCTTTACAGTCACCACTGGAGTCAATATTTGTCCTCGGACCTTTTTGGTGGCCACCATATTCTCTGATTTCACTCATGCAAACTGCCTGGACCTCTTTAGAGAACAGGCGGACTTTGGATGCAGGCTCCCTCATTCCACGTAAATAAATGCCAATATTGAAACATTTATGTAGATAAAGCATGAAAAATACATAGTCTCTGAATGGTTCCATTATGTCTATTTGCATAGGAAATAGCGTGATTTAGGTTATTTTAATGAAAGATGGAAAAGACGCCAATTGAGGGTGTGAATTTCCAGGCATTAAACGAAGGAAAGAATTAATATAAATGTGTGTTTGAAAATCATTGTTAGAGTCCTCGGGGAAGGGATGCATTTGTAGTATGTTCAAAATATCATCCATAAGGTTCGAGTGATGCTTTATTGTGGATTTTAACTTCATCGAAAATTGTGTGGGTGGCTCTGTCCATTGCTATCGATTGTTGACTCAGGGAAATTGGATCGTTTATGTACCTTGCTGTAGATTGAAAAAAACAGAGGCAGGATTCGTACATTTTAGCAACGTTAAGCATTATATCGAATGATAACACTGCTGAAGAAGCACTAGTGAATCCATTCCATAAATCTCAATTTTTCTGGTTGGATTTCTTCCGCTATTTACATTAACAAGGAATAATTTTCTTCCCATGTCCTAATATCCATTTCCAATTTACTGTATTTAAATATCCACTATTCATGATGTATTATCTTAAACAGTGACATTGCTGTCATCTGCTGACAAAAATTATCTTATACGTATATGCCCTCGTTTCAGATACACTATATGGAAGAAACAATTCTCTGTTGAAAACCATGGATAAGAAAGTCGCGCAGTATAGTACGAGATACTAATCGAAATGTCGTACAAACGGAATCGAACCGAGTTACTGTTATTCGGAGTCAGCTGGGTTCTATTTTGCATGTCAGAATAAGGTTATATCGGTTTCATCTAGACCTCGACATTCTTTGATAAGACCCGCATTAAATCTCGCTCATGGATTTGTTCGTTCCTTATTCCTGCTTCTAATACTCGATCTCGGAATTCCTTGGAGAGTTCGTAACCTCCAGGAGGCTGGGAGCATAGGAGATCATGATAATTATTGCGTTACGGCTAGCCTGGGCTCCCTATCAATGGGGGATTCTTCAACCATGTTGCATTATGATACCTTCTATCCGCAGGTCTGAGAAATTAGTATTCTCCGTTGCGGTAAACACTTAACCTGAAGAATATACTGTTAGTGGGATATTATCACATTATTGAGTCTGAACTGGCTGCACTTCCGGTTAGCAAAGAATTTTTGTGAGTACGTTACATGGGGGTGTTGCTTATCTTTAGGTCTCTGGAATTTGTATTCCTCTGTGCTCTTAGAAGTCAAGAATTCATGCTACAGAATACATTGGTAATAGAATGTTATCTAACTATTTTAGTAGATAGAAACTATTTTGGTAGATTTAGCTTGCATTCCACCAATGGCAGATTTGTTGAGAATGTTGCATATTGTAGTTTGATCTTTCTTGAGTCTGTGGAATTAGAGTTAAGGGATTTATTGAGGATTTATTGCTGAAAAATATTTTTGAAATTGTTGTGTTAGGTAGCTTTTAATCCTGGAGCTAAGATCGTATAACTAGGATTTTAATCCTAGCAGGGTAAGGATTTTAGATCTCTACAGTAAATTAATTTCTGATATTCTTTGAAAAAAGTGGCGCTGCTAATACTTGTGTCGAAAATTAAAAAATTTCCATGTAATAATTTATTATAAACTTTTGCCTGAAATTAAGTCCCTTCACTTGGGATTGCTATTAAGAGAACTCTAACCGTAGATTTTATACCTTTACTTCACCTGTGGAAGCTAATAGAATACCAAGGATTCGTAAAGTATACTTCTCAATTTAAATACATGTTTTATACAACCGATACGTGGAATTGTAACGCTGCGATGGAAGGTGAAGCTTCGTGTGAGACGATCGGGTAACGGACTGCAAAAGGTCATTATTTTGGTGGTAAGGGCTTATTCTGTATAATTGGGAACGTGAACAAACACTTAAGGGACTTTAATTTAATTTTCTCCGTGTACTTGCAGCGCATCTCATCATGTGCCGTTCGACGGTGATCGTGATGCTCTCGTTAACAGGCTGCATCCTGTCAGTACCCGTTACCTAAAATTTGCTTGTACAGGCTGTACCCAAAGTCCAGATACAACTGACAACAATTCAGAACCATGTGATCCATACTGAGTCTTGCAAATTTTTGTGTGCATCAGTTTTTCCATTTTTAGTCCAAAAACGAGGTCTTCAGTTTGCTCTAATATTTAAACTCACTTCAGGTGTTTCACAAGCCTTCAAAATTATACATTTGTTGAAATAGAATTCTAGTTTGAAAAACTCAACTTTCAAGTTGCTGAGATAAAGTAAAGTATTAACGATAATAATTAACCACCACTATCGATAATTACGATTTCGTTATAGCACGTCTCCTCATCCTCAAACACATTTATCTAAACTGCCAAAATGATGATCCCCTAGTTGCTTAATGCGACACAATATTTTCCGCGGGAATGTGTACTCGCGTTAGCGATGCCGGGAGTAATTACTGAAATTATTAAAATGACAGCATCATAGAAATAATAGCGAAGGAAATTAATCTTTGTCATAGGAGCAGCTACGCCACCTTGATGCTATGCTATATCATACTATTAACGTAAAAGCTGGTTTAATGATAGTTAAATTATGGCCGGATATTATGAATTTACGTACTAATGAATTTCGACCTCAGAAATGGCATCCAGTGGCGATTGCGTTAAACCACTTCAATTTGATGATTTGGCTCGTTAATAAGTATATTATGTATGAAGAATAAGATTTAGAAAGTTAATCCCATAAACATTAATCATTTAGTCACTTGATAAATGCTAAAGTAACACTAGCTAATTTAGTATAACTATTACGGTTCGTAATTGTTAAATGTGTTGCTCAACGTTTGAGGATAATTAACCGTCATCCTATAATTATACCAATTTTGAGTCCTCACGTTCTATATTCTGCGTGTATAGTGAGTTCTCGTTATATGTTCATCGCTCGAGACCGATTAGGAACACGTATTCTGTACCCAGTAGGAAATTCTCATCTTTTTTGAACTCGAGCTGATTGCTTTGTCTAATCAGATCATTTTTCGAGGGTTCCCTCAGTAGTGGGGACAGCAATGAACATGTAACGAATAAAACCTTACGAACATATAACGAGAATTGACTGGAGTTCCAAATTACGCAATATTGAGACAATAGCTTAAAATCCTAACTCAATGCCTGTTGTGACATTTGACACCAATGGATGTTAGCCCAATAAGAGTTCCGAAACGTACAATAAGACACTCAAATCTTTATATACCCCAACGTATGTATAATCTTCCAGCAAACAAAAGGGCAAATCCTCGGGCTTCCTGCTATAACTTGATCAGAACCAGCAGGGCATTGTTCACGAAGAGAGCTATATAGCCACTCGTAATTGCTATTGGCCCAGTTGTGTACATTCAGGCCAGGGCATAGGCGACGACAACACAAGCATCGAGAGGACAGAACGGGTTGTAGGAGGGCTGACGTCGTAGTGTGACAACGTATAGATACGACACGGCGGCCTAGGACGGGCTGTAAGGGGAGGAAATTAGAGGTTGGACATTGATCGCCGGTTCAATGCCACGTGACACTACTGAGAGGCTGACCTCTTCCGTGACACCTATCAACTCTAATTAGTCCCGCCATATCAGTAACATATGATGAAGTCCGTTCGATAATATTTCTCTAATGATACGCACGCCTATTCCTGTTTGTCCAGTTAGTCTGGTTTCTCATGGGGATCCCTTTTTAGCCTCGCCCCTAACGTTCCAGATGCACTGAATGGCTTTCGTCGCGGGTTAAGGAGCACTGATTTGCATTTCCCTCGTATATTCCCGATAATTCCACTTCTCCCATTTGAGAAACTGACGAATCTTAACCATGAAACCATTTATCGGTTTCATAGCCTCGTAAAGTAGCTAAGTTCTCAGTGGGACCAAACCTAACGACGAGAACACTCAGGACGGCTCCAATCTGGTGTGTACCGTTAAACATGGCGACGTTTGCCGAGTCAACTTAACTCAGAACATACCGCGCTATGAGCAAAAACAACGGACAGAGCCTTTCGTGGGTTAAACGTCTGTCTCGTAGCTTACGGTTCACCTGAGCTCGAACTGATCGACAATAGGGACTCGGAGCTGAAAGACCTGAAGGAAAGATTACGATCAGAATTGTACTGTTGAGAGCATTCAAGTTGAGAGATGATTGGATTCAATCATCGATAGATGTGGAACTGTTTAGGTCCAAACCAATTCTCCGCAAATTGAACCTAAAAAGAAGAATCTGATTGGTCACCAGTACTGGCAGATCAGCCTTAATACTTTTCCAGGTAGAAATCTATTAAAAAATTCACTTATTAGGGTGACCTATCAGTAGGTAGAGTGTTTAAGTAGCTATGAAATAGCGAGTTCCAAGGGATACTATATTTGGAAGTGCATCACCGCTGACCATGATAGCCTGTCAATGGCAAATTGAGGAAGATTTAGCAAAATGACCAAGCCGAGACGTGATATCGGATTGATTCACGGTATTAAAACATACCATCTCGATGACAAAGACAGAGATAGTTCTCTTATAGGGTTCTGCAAATAGGAAACCCCCTGTGGCGCAAACTTATAGCAAAGGTGTGCACTTAAAGAGGACAAGTTTCTTGGAGTGCATGTTGATACAAGATAGAGAATAATTCAAAAGCTCAGATATGTGGATGCTAAAATCATGCGAACGTTCCATGCACTAGCATGAGTGGTTTAATTTCGTGCTGAGAATTGTGACGCAGAATTATGCAGACTGGGTGCGACAATCTCTTTGGTATGATCATAGCAGTTATCACTCTAGGCTGAAGATACGACCTCAGATTTACCAAGAAGATTACACTTGGTAAAATGCGAAGACGACTTTTCCTGAAGGTAACTTAGGTCTTACTAGTATGGACAGCTGGAAAGAAGTCCTGCAGGATTGCACAGGAGCAAGTGTGATCCCTTGTTCCATAGCAGACTCATGACTTTCACTCTGTCCGATTAGACTCGCATACCTTCTGTGGAATTCCTTTTCAGTTCTCTATGGCACACAATAGATAATGTACCAAAGAATATAATTGCCAGCAGGAAAAAGCCCCAAAGCACAGATGTTACTTCAATGAAATTAACCATTCATGAACATGTGTCAATATGAATATATCGGCTCTTCAAGTGCACCGTGTCCATAGACCATACAATAATTACTTGCCTAGCAGCTTTAGGTTTGCCAGGAAATAAGCTGAGTGAAATATGTCTAGTCAGGCTCCAAAATAACACGTATTGCCTCGAAGGTTACTCCTAACTAAAGGAAGGGACCTATCCTCGGCTGCAAACACTACTCAAACGCGTACCAGTAACTAGGCAAATAAATAGTATCTGGCCATATATAGGTCCCTACTTATTCATGACAAATGCGTCGTGCAAATAGATAGGCGAGCAATGAAAGAGAACTACGAAGAGTGGGTTACGCGCTCAATGGCAACCAAAGAGCAGGCTAGAACGATACGCAAAGATATAAAGCGATAAACGTTATCGTCCAACCACATTACGTGATTTGTCGTCCCATTGATTCGGACACGACAGATTCAGAACACCCATATGCAATGTGGAATTATTAATTCAGTCATAGCCGATAATTATTCGCATTCCCTTGATACCGCCTGTTCAATAAATCCCATCTCCTAGATTTGGTCCTCAACGTCCACACGGCTAGCGACCTGTGATAAGTTCTACTGGATCTAAACGTGTTGCGATTTTATCAGAAAAAAGTCCTAGAAATTATATGTGGGTTTGGCGCAGTGGCTGCACTTGGCGTCAGATAACTTCTGTTATCATCAAGTCCTGCATCTAATTAGATAAGGCTTTTCTAGCTCAAACTGAATTTTCACTCAACATGTCACAGAAGGTCCTAATCAGAGAATTCATTACCAAACATTCGAAACTTCAGAACCTGAAAATCATCCTCCAAACTGCTAAGCACAAAAAGTTCCTAAGTGATTCCTCGTTTGGCGCTTTAAAGTATCAGGTTCCCAACGTCAAATACAGTTTGGTCACAAACTTCTTTCCCTGTTTCATCACCATAAGGCAAAGATACTGCTTCCAACGACGTACGGCCAGCCCCAAGTGCAATGGTCAAGGTAACTCCCTAACATCCACTAGCCAAAGTGTCTGACTTGGATTGTCCTGTCTGCAGGACTCGGGAGATCGCCCGCTGAAACTGCTTCTCGTAAACACCGTTACGGAATGGACATACGTTTGCACACAGACGCAGGCGCTTGCAGAGGGCAGTCGAGCTACACCACGCGAACCGCCACGCTCGTATTTCCATTCCGCGTTTCGCATAGGTGTAACGAAGTGATTTCAACGGCGTCAGCCGACTCTCACCCCCGCGGCTCGCTTCCTCTCTTCCGTATGCACATGCGTGCATGCACGCGCGAACGTGATACCTCCGTCTCCCTCACACCTGTCCCTTTCCCTCGGCCTCTTTATTGTTCAAGGTACACTCTGGCCCGCTGGCAATTTATATAGGCTACTTATGCAACGGTTCGAGCTGGTTTACCGGCCAGGTCAACGAATGCTGGTACTCCCTGCACGCGACACTCGCATACCAAGCCTGATAGGAATCACAAGGTGTTCTCGAAACGTATTCTGCTAATTATATGGACGAAAAGTATAATCCTAGATCTCTGCTTCCTGAAGCCTGGACATCTGGAGTTGTATATTGGGCGAAGTGTTGAATTCCTCGAACAGATGGTGCATACTGATATTTAGACTCATTTGAAGCTCCCTTCGAACTGGTGGAATAGAGTAGGGACTGTGAATTGGAAACTCCTGTCTGTTATACTGATTGATCCCCAAATGGAGGTACCTAAACTGTTGTGGTCTGATTGAAACTGATGCACTGTTCTGCCAAGGATAATTAAATAGTAATTCAGTATCCGTCGGTTGTTATTATATTCTGTTATTCAAAGAATGTCTATAGTGACCAATTCACTCTGATGTTGGGAATTATCATTTACAGTTGAGAGTAAATGAGTTTTAGACTGAGGTATTGGAAGATGAGTATAGATCTAAGTATCATAAAATAGACTAATTGCAGTTGTACCTTTTACTGCTTTTAACACGGTGGACTTGAGGGTTTATATTGTACTTCTATGTCTATTCCTCATCGTTATGATTATTGAAGGTGAATTCAATCCGAAGTATTAGATTCTGAAGTCAATTAACTCTCTGTGATGTTATGCCTCTTATATCATAATCCCCTCTCTAGCCGATATACCAGAACAGAAGTTCTGAACTAACAGCGCATCTTCAGGAGAAGCTATTAACTTTGCTGCAGCTAGAACTATTCCCTTGTTTCTCTTTCATTTCATATAGGATCAGAATCTTATAAAACTTGAACCTTAGCGCAGGTTTTGGAAACGAAGCAACTTTGTCTTGGACTAATTATGTTTACAATAAATATTCTTTATAATTATTGTTCCAAACACTTGGTCCCTCCATACCAAATTGTTGCCTAAACATGCATGTTTGGCAGAGCAAGCGAGGCATTTTTGAATTCCACATGCGTCGCTGCACAGTTTCGTTACTGCCGTGGGGCCTTTGCAAAATCGCAGAGGAACGGGCATAGTTATGACCGGTCGTCGAGGTCGTTAGTTCGGTCGCAGGAAAATCAGAGCCTGGACGATAAAACGTGAGGAAATTCGGGCGAATATTCGTTAGAGACGTGACTCCGCGAGGTGGCTTAATAGGAACTGCTGCACGTAGCTCATTCTACGGTTGCAGCAGGTGCATATTATTCACGTCTTGGCCAGATAGATCTCGCGCAAATTCATAAAGCAGTCCTTTGTATGGATACTTCTGCAAGGGTCGGCGATCTTTATGGTAATTTCCTGGGCTGGTGCTTGCCTTACGAACGGGTCCAGAGGAAACCTAGTTGGAAGAGTTGGAACGAATAAGAACCAGTTTGAGAAAGACGTAAAGGGAACTAAAATTTCAAGTAGAAAGACTTAAAATATTATTGACCCGTATTCGTGTGAAATTTCCCTTTCTTTTTCTTCCTCTCCTCCCTCGCTTCTGCGCTTCTTCACCCCATATGCTAAACGTCTCATCATCAAACGTTGACCCCATAAAAGCCGAAATCGCGAGGAACCAGAAATAAACTGTTCCAAACGATTGGTAATTTAATCGACCTAAGTTCCATGGCTGTTAATGACCGACCACGGGCAAAGGCGAGATTAACGGTGCATCCTTTGAAAGCTGCCCTAACGAAGACACTCTGTCTACCGACGAAAAGTATATTTTCCCTTAGCCGCGCTCTCTTAGGCAACCGTGTAATCGAAAGTCCGTGATCTAAAGCCTGTTTCTGAAAGGGACTCGGCTACAGCCCGAGCAAATTGCCAAGACATCCCACTAATTTTACGGTCAACCGCCAATGTATACTTCGCTCGACAGTTTTGAGCCCGTGGCAGATACAAAGTACCTAGCGGTGCACTTTGCTCGATAACGATACTAAGATGCTTCCGAGGGATCACGTGACGTTAATTATCCCTGAAGTAGTTGCGAACTGCGGTAACGCAATAGGGTACACTCCGTGCATACTTTGCGCATAAACCGCAGAAGTTCTTCGTCCGTCTGTGTGCAGGGGACCGTTTCTCATCGAGGGACCCCGGTTGACGTGCATCCCGCGCCGTGAAATCGAAGGGACTCGGCTTTCATTAGCGTCGATGAAAATGCCTTAACGATCGGAGGTCCTAGTGTAGGTTTTACGGTCGAAACTAATGAAACACCGTATAAGACCGTAATGCGACGCCATTTTCGGTCCTTGAACGGCGTAGTTCTCGGTAGGCCGAGTCCAGCCGCAGCGACGTACCGTGTCGCAGTGCAAGAAAATTTCTTCCTGCTCGATACTAACCGCCTCGTTCTCGACCATACGTCCCAATATACGAGCCACTTATTAGTGAAGCACGTATGCGCATTCCTGCCCTTAGCGCGATAGGGATATGTATACAGTGTCTTTAATATGCGACATACAAGTTGACCTCGCCCTTTTCGTGGCGGTGCTTGTTTCAGACTATTATCCAAGTACGTAGCTACGTAGCTACCTACTCCGCGGTTACTGCCAGAGAATTTATAATAACCGTGCTATAGAGTTGCCACGCTCGTCGCCGCGAACAGCCACGCCGCAGAGCCCATACGGATGCGTATACTAGGTGTTCCCATGCGAAGGGATATTATGGCCAGAGATAAAGAGATGCACCCCTTGGGAACAGGATTCCTAAACGCTTAATGCACGTCCATGGATACTTTCTTGCCGAGTTATTCTGTTACAACTGCTGTAATCGGGAGTGTTAATTTGCGAGGAAATTCACGTAGAAAGTGGAATCTCGAGGATACAGTTGAAAACAGATGCATTGAGGCTTCAAGGGAATGTTTCTCATTCGCATTATAGCTTCCTTGAGTTCTAGCGGGAAGACTATAAAATCGGCAATAAAAAGAATCCACTGTCTCGTTTTTATCAGCACGTGTACCCATCCAGGAAATGAAACCACGAAAAGGATAAGCCACGATGGCTGACAACGGTTCACCATTCCTACTTTGCTTGCAATTGGCAACCAAACCCAGCGAAGGGATACGACTATCTGAGTCTAGGACTCTAGGAAAGTGGACAATGAAAAAAAACTACAGATAACAGTTATGGGGTTAAAAGGTGGCAGGAAATTTGAGAAGAAAATTAGGACTTAGATAGAATTTAAGTCCTGGTACCGCTATTGCAGGAGGAATCCTAATGAAATGTCAGCCAGCTTACAAGTGGGTGGATAGATTCAGGTGCTGTTTACACGTGCTAAATACTAATATCGTTGATTATGTACTACGTTAGAAGGGTGCTAAAGATTGCCATCCGCTGGCCAGTAGAGATACAGGGATTCTGTTACTGCGAAAATGTTGACAGAGTAAAACTATGAAACGATAATAACGTGACCAAACCTGGGACTATGATGATGGGTTCAATGTCCATCGTTAATCATTGGCACATTCAGAAGCTCCTCATATCACATAGGAAATGGTAGTACAAGCCTCTCGGTGCATTTTACGCCATAAACCTTGCCCTGTAATGCTCTTTTCGCAATTCCATCATTTCTTCCTTGTGTCATCTTCTACCGAGCTTAGTAGCTAGTATAACTCCCATTGCCGCTCTACGAGCCACTGAATTTCTAGGTAGGTCCGTCATCCAGCAGTTGAATATAGTTATGTATCGAATTACGGTGCAACCGATGCGCAGAGGCTTCTAGTATCCCATCGTTTTTCCCTTTTAACACTTTTACGACGAGACTGCGCCCTCCTGAAGACGAGAATATCCACAGAAGTTATGGACAAGCCACTAGATACTGGTTTACGATGGATTAAAATTACTCGCAAATCCAACCATACGTCGCATACCTCGACGCATTTCTCTAATTGGACGACCATATCTTAATGGCGCTGTATACCTTATAGATCGATCATTCGTTGCACATAAGCTCACTATAAATTGATAGCTAACAATCATAGTGCTTTATTGCAGAGGATAGCAATTTAGGATTTAGATGTCAATTCAGTGGTTGCAAGGCAAACTGACCTATGTTACATTTTTAAAAAATCCGAGTTAAGGATTTAATTGCAACCTAGGATCTAGAATTTATATTTTGAGAAAGAAGAAAGGGCACTAAAGGAACTTTTTCACTTAACAAGTGAAAGGCATTAAGGGAACTTTTTCACTTAACAATTAACAGGGGTTCAAGAAGACACAAGTCGATGAAAGAGTATTGAGGTTGGAACTTTAAACGCCAATATCTCGAAAACAAAAACATGTGACTTAGGTAATTTTGCTTTACAACCACAGGATTATGTATGGTCCATGAACTGGAACAGTTTGGCAGGGGCTACCAAACCGACAAACACAATCAATTCTGCGTTAATTTCACGTTCTTCGAGTCAACATGGAATAATATACGCGATTTCAATACTGGATCCCTTAGCAACCAAGTAATTAGAGCAGGCGAATTGTTAGCTCTTCCGAAAATTTTCAAAGCACATTTCATTGGAATCGCTGTGAAGAGAACAGAATCGAGTTGCGTGAAGCCATTGTACCTCGCCGGTCCAATTAAAGGATTAAACATGACCATAGAGGTGAAAGAGATTCTTGACCCAATGATAAGCTGAAATAATGTGCGCGCAATGCGCGACGAATGGGTGGCAACGAAATAGCTCCTGGCAGCGAGCTGGACAAATACGCGTGCCCACTGGAAGTGGCCATTATTGGCAGATTAAACGGTACGATTTCAAATCTCGATGTTTCCGCCTTGATTTATGATGACTGCCATGGTTAACAGTTCCCCATGGCTCTACCATATATGACGAGGGAAAAAGTGTCCTCTCCCTACCAGGGTCCTGCGGACTCGGAAGCGGGCACAAATTCTCGAGAAATGGCAAATGGTGAAGAGATAAAGGTGGTCACTGTAGCGAGAGACCTCATCAGAATGCTGGTTTCCTTGATTTCGTAACGTGTTCCCTTTACGACCCTCTCAGGGCGCATTACTTGGCCAACCACATGTTACGATCTTCGCGCGGCTAATTATTAACGTTACGGTTATTACCGTTACAGTCGCTGCAGTTATATGCCGTAAAGTAACGCTTTATCGATTCACCGAACGTGTTCTGTTAGGATAGCTCACTGTTCCTTTTGGATCCCCCCGCTAATGCTCATTTAGAGAGCTACCTTGGTTCTCCATGGCTGTGGAGTCATTAATGACACTGCTCCGGTATCTTTATAGTTTTCACTGGTGCTACACGGTCAGTGTAGATAATTTGTCGGTATTCGGTCAAGGATAAATTGAAGACCGATAAATTGAATGCCGTAAAGCGGTATTGCCGTCACTGACACTATTTGATACAGGATTTGGTTATCTAGAGTACATCTGCTCAACCGAGCTACCAAGAGCAAGAGTGTTCTTGGAGCCTTGTGAGGTGAACCATGGGAAACGCCAAGAGCAGCAGCCAACGTCACGAGCCATGAAGCATAATGGGGGAACTGTCATAGATCGAGTATAGGCATGCACGGTAGAACTGGTTGCTAGCTTTAGGGGGCCTAGCTTTTCGCATAGCTCAGTTCTACGTTCTACGATACGAGAATAGATGCGCAGACTGAGTAGATCTGTGATAAATCTTCTGTCGAATTCTTCAAATTTCACGTATGTATTCCTTGTTGGAGAAGCAATTTGTTTCATTCCAGATTGTGAAGGGCATCTTTAAATACCCTTCAACCATCAGGACTCAAAATAGTCTTTATGGGAAAACACATAGAGGTGTGTTCGCAGGAGGTAACAGATCCCAATATTTTTCAACCTTAATCTAAGAATAATATAAAATGCATAACTGTTCAAAGTAACAGTATAGATTTTATGCAAATTGTGAAACCCATTCGCAGGTCATGAACCCCGTTCCTTTGAACCAGCCCGGCTAAGGAATAAAATTTCAGCGCGCCTTTATAAAATCTCGCGAAGGTTCTTTCACCTTTCGATTACAGTCAGAGTCATGACGCAAGCTTACGAGGCGGCAGATTTATGAAACGATTTTCAACCGGTACATAAAATCAGCCTCCGCTCGTCGCCACTTGAAATTGCTAATGAATCCCTTTTCTGAGTGTCCACACACGCTTGGGAGCCTTTTCGGTTCGTTCGACCATTGTCCCCGGGATCTTTCGATTTAGGGCTCATCTTCGGGGATATTATTAGCTCCCAGGCTGCGTTCATCCATTACCAGCTCTCACAGACGGAAATTTATTCGTCTTCTCTACCTTCTTGACTCTACCCCGGCGAACCTCTGCTACGTACTTGGAATATGAGAGCCCCCCTTATAGTCACACCTCCTAGCAGGCTCGGGCGAGAGAAAAACCTGGAATTAATATTTCTTTCTGCGCCCCCGACCACCCTCGTCCTACCCCCTTGCTCGTTTTCTAAGGCGGATTCTCCGAGAAACTGTGAAAAGAATTTAAATTCCGTAGCCTGAGTTCTTATAACGGCTGCTGCCAGGGCTATGTGTCATATTAAAAAGTTCAGCAGAGATTTTCAGCTGACGTTTATTTCTTAGTCCAACGATAATATGACGGTAGAATTTTCATGGTAGCGCCACTTCTGCTAACCCAGCTGACTGGCTGACGATTATCATCGACGAATCGCGTCCAATTATCAAGTACTCAAGCTTTATGGGACTGTTAGTGTTGATGCTGGGAGCTAGAATGCCATTGTCATTTTCTCAGAAGATTTGCGGTATATAGAAAAGATTAAAGATTTGATGGACTTGCTGTGGAAGTTGGTGAATGATCGTTTAGTTTATCGTTTTAGAAGTTTATTGTGAAAAACCCAAAGTTTGCGTATCATAGAATGTATTTCTTTATATTTTTAAATCATTATTGCAATATTCTCTTTTTTTCTAGAACTGAGAAAGCCCGAGGAGAGTCAATCACTGCTTCGGTTCTGGTGAGTAAATTATTTGTAATATAAAATTCTCTGAACTCAGAAATTAATTGTTCAAAAGCTATTATATTAAGTTTGCCAAATAAATTTCAATTGATCGATAACTTTAATTTTAAATATTTTTTTTTATAACATAGCCCATCAAATTTTAAATATTTGATATTTTCAATATTGTCCAGAATAACTAATTCAGATTTTATTTCAACGATTGTTTTATTTCCAAAAAAGTCAAGTTTATCTTGATTACACTCGAACAGTTAATTTACTCTAACTGAATACGTAAATTCTATTCCTGGAAGACCAATTTAATATTCCCTTTGTTTGATCAACGATGTTACAAAATTTAGTGTTAATTCACTGGATCACCATTTACACAGACAAATGATTACGATTCAACACAATAATGGTTAAAACGTGTAGACAGTCGCTCGTTCTTGTGACTGATGTGTCCTCTTTGTTCGCCGTTGTGTCAACTCGAATGTACATCTTCCCTCTCCAAAAATAGAGAAACGCGTTATCGCGATGGTAACTGAAGGGAGCTTCCTTCATCCGGTCCAACGTCTTGACATACGATTCCCCAAAGTTTACTCTCACGAAAGTGCAATTTTGATTTCTCTCCCTGCGTTGGAACTCCAACCAGTCGCGACACTTCACTGCAAGAGGTTAGCATTATTCATTCTCCTTACTGGATTATTTTTATTTGGAAATTATTTCTTAAACTTGTTATTATATAAAATATTTTAGTATATTCAGTATAAAATGATTTAAAAATTTATAGTAGGAATAATGATATGAAAATATGTGTACGTTGTTGCACATTAGGATTTAGAAGTGTTGAGGAGAATTTAGAACTATGTAAAGGAAGAGAACAGTAAATTTGTTTTTAAGAATTTCTCATATTATGAACATTGGAATACTGTAACCTTTCTTTTTTATTTAGACGAATTAAATAATGATATGCAGGTGTTCTGAAATGTGGCAATAGTTATGTCTTCAGATGCCCAAGTGCGTTTCAGGGTGGGGAGAGTGTGAAGGTTCATATAGCGAACGCGTGACTTGAGCGCTTCAGTGGATCTTCGGATCCCGTGGAGAGAAGAGAGTGTTTAACGCAAAGTTTTTGATGTATAGAAAAATTAGTACTTATGTATGAATAATTAATTTTTGAAAATACGAAAAATTGAAAATTCCAATATTTTAAAGTTTGAAAATTCGAAAATTAAGAATTTGGAAATTGGAAACTTTTGCAGCTATAAAATTGAAAAGTTGAGGGTTTGAAAAGTGGGCAACATCAAAATTTGGTAATGAGAAATTTTAGAGTTTGAATACTTACTAATTTGAAGACTCAATAGAAAATTGGAATATTTAAAAGATTAGATAATTTGAAAAATAGGAAATGAAATTTGAATATCTAAGAAATTGAGAATTTTGAAATTTAGATATTAGAAAATTAGATAATTGAAAATTTGGGTATTTGGAAGTTTAGAAATCTAAAAACTTGAGAAATTGGAATTTGTAGATTATCAAATTTGACAATGCAAAAATTTGAAAATTTAGAAGTTCAGAAAATGAAAAATTTGAATTTTCGCGCGTTATAACGAAGGAACTTCATGCGTAAACTTGCGCAGATTGGCCCCCACACCAAGGCAGCAATAGTCTCAATTTCAATAGCGAACCAAACATTGAAGAGCATAGTCAAAATCCTGCTACTCGAGAACGGAAGAACAAGATGTCACTAATGTACGCGAGATACCGCATCGTCAACGGTGCAATTGTCCCAGAAACTCGATTGCTGATCAAATAAATCGATTCCATTCGCGAAGCCGTCCCGCTCTGCATAATCGAATCGGATCCTCGTTGAAAGG
Organism: Calliopsis andreniformis; assembly: GCF_051401765.1. Taxonomy (NCBI): domain Eukaryota; kingdom Metazoa; phylum Arthropoda; class Insecta; order Hymenoptera; family Andrenidae; genus Calliopsis; species Calliopsis andreniformis. The sequence goes on along the minus strand of NC_135068.1, from coordinate 6,714,319 downwards.
GGCAAATTGACAATTTCTCGTGCGTCGACTTGGCCCAATCGAAGCCAGTGCTCACGCGCCGCTCATAGACATGCGTCGCCCCGGATAATTGGGCTTATTGTTGAAACGTCAGAATTAGCGGCTCCTTATGTGTTCCACTGTCGCGTCGATTTAGCCAGTATCTTCACGTGCGACCACAAGCTCACACGCAATTGGCTTCGCCACTCAATGGGTCGTGCCAAGGAACATTGCGTATCAACGAAACAACTCGACGAATGCACGCGGTACGCGTGCTCGCGCGCCCATTTTACATAGCTGCGTTAATCCCCGTGACGCCTGTATAACTTTAGATGGCGCTAGGTTGTGGCGCCACTGTAGCGCGTGGACGTGTTGCGCTCTTGCAAGCACGCTTACGTGAAATAAATGCCCCAAGACTTGAACGTCTAGAGATATCAAGTGACTCAGTAAATGGATAGTCTTTTTTGCTATTTTTATATACGCCCCGACACATTAATAACCCAATAACTGAATATACTAGTTTTTGTTCTTTTATAAAATTAAATAAAATCAGCTGTGGTGTTTACATATTGGAACATGGTCGGTTATTAGGACATTTACCTTAGCTTGTATACAGTTTTTCCGCTTCCGAAGCTGTTAGTTTGTTTGATAAGGTGATGTTTACAGCTGTTTGAGGAATTTTTTCCACGATTTCATTCTGGTTCTATTAACCTCTACCGGGGTTAACCTCTATCCCAAACATTGATAGAATTGAAGCAAATTTTTCGTTAAGTGCTACTATAAATTTTACTGTCTCTCGTTCAAAACGTTCAATGCGTGTTCAATCACGAGGGCAATACACTGGCGATAAATTATGTTTACTTTCCATTTGTATCGTTTACGGTTGGACTGGGTACTAATGTCGATTGAGGTTCTCTTGAGTAGTAATTACCTTGTGTTTCATAGCTATTTTACAAACACACATACAAAACAACAATTTTCACTGTAAAATGTGCTAGTATTAAAAGCATAATGATGTCTGATTATGTTTGCATCCGAAGTTACAAGTTCTTGGGTCTATAATTTCTGGTGACTACAAATCATTAAGCAATACTACTTCAAGATGCATGAGAAAATTATGAAACCTGTTTATTTAACATAAAATAATAATGTTAGGTGAGATTACTTGTTATACTTCTTTAGTTCGAGCAATTTGAAATATTTTAATAGCTAGAAGTCTAAACATCCAGAGGTCCAGGTTCAGAAACCTGGAAGTCTTGAAATCTACGTACCTGGAAGTCCATTGAAACCTATCAAGTGTGATTCATACTTTCGTTCATCCTTTCATACATCCTGTGATCTCGTTCATATCAAGAGGTGAGCAAATAACGAGTCAACACTATACATTACCGTATTACCGAGCTCGTGCAGCCTAACATTTGCATAGCTATATTACTAATGATCTAGATTACATAGAACCTCACTCTTAATTGACTCCCCTTCACAGCATAAGCCGAGTCCAAGAACAAACAAATCTACCCATCTTCGCTGCCTCCTCATCATCAGATCCCAATGACCATACAATTAACCAGGCTACTAATTGCCAGATACCTGTCACCTTCCTCATCTCGGTATCCCCGCAATTAGCTAGCGCCTTCACTTGAAGGGGAGATCCGCGAGAATCATAACACAAGAATTTAATCTCGTATCCCCCAGCCATAGGGGTAGATAAGATAAAGGTGGAAGGGCGAGGAGGATCGACTCGGCGGGGAAAGAAGGAAACAGCGCACGAAAAGCAGAGAGTGGCTCGCAGGTTGGCAGGACAAAGAGGGCCATCGACTACAGCCGAGGTATCTCGTTCCCTCTCGACCATTCTCTGCGGAGATATCTCGAGTGGCAGTGTAACGCGGTAGGACGGCACGTAATTAACGCCTCATGTAGATGGTATCGTGTTGTAGACGATCCGCGTGACGACCGGTGATGTACGGCCTCGGTGCCGTAATGGAATATTATTATCGGTCAGCATCAAGTCGTCGGGGTTGAATTGGTGGCGGTGGAAGCGCGCGTTGCCTATACCAGACGACGCCTCAATCGGCCAGCGAGCCCGAGCTATTCGATGATGGCTGATGAACCGACCCGACGCAGCCGTGCGTTGCGACAGAGCGCGCAACAGCGGATGCTTCTTTGGGTCCCGACCACCAGAGGCTAGCCGATTTATCGCGGAAACTTTCCCTGTCTAAGTGCTCGATCATCCTGCGGTACGAACACCCGGAGATGACCAGACTGCGGAAGCGGTTGGGGGATGAAGAATCTTAACGGGAACTCACTCGACACGGGCTGTTTGGACAGGAAACGAGATGACTGGGGATATTGAATCTTGTGGAGATGTGCTGTCAGGACGTAGAGACCTGTCCCCCTTTTGGGAAAGTGTCCTCTGGTTCGTACAGATTAGGAATTCTTCTAAAGCTACTAGGTCTGGAAAAGAAAAGAGAATTTATGAAGCTAATTTATGTGCTTATTAAAGGATCCTCAGATGGTACTGTATACTGTGAAATCCTCCGAAGTCCTCTTCCTAGACACTTAAGAGATACTCAATTTTCCCCTTTCTGAGGCTAGATTTTCTGGGACATATGTATATTCTTATACTTTAGTCAATGCAACCAATTAAGGTACTTGTAATCCCTTAAACTATCACCTTAAGGGCACTCTATGATTACGTCTCCGAGTACTTATCACCATCAGATACAGAATCCCTACAGGCTTTGTCAACACTATGGAAGCTCTTTACCCTAAATCCCTATTAAAGAACAAATCAACGACCGACTATTTCCAAACTTTATATAAATCTACTTTCATCTAATCCAAGATGTGAATAGGAGGGCATAAAGGCGAAACACACTTGCCCTAATATAGGGCTAGGGTAAGCATCCTAACGAGCTAATAACTGGGACATATCGACCACCCTATGGCCACCTGAAACACTACCAATCAGTCAATCCATCATCGCCCACGTTCATTGATATCAATACCAAAACTTTGGCAACAAACACAGATCACCATTCCCTAAGGAACAAAGGAAATGATCAGGGTCCTCGGCAGCGTTTCGATCAGTTAGCAGCGACTTCTTTCCAAGTAACACCCAGTTTGGACTTAATTACGTCACTGTAATCTCGAAACAATTTAACAAGCATCGTTTGGAAAGTTTGCCTAGGATAATCGACGTAAAGGACTCGGTGTCGGGATTCCTGTTTACGCTGGGTCGAGACGAGGCGCGAAGACAATGCGCGACGTTCCCTCGAGTGACGAGGAATTGGAGCCCGGGACGCTATTGTACAAAACTCGGCGTCGAACTTTGTTGTGACTTCTTAAAAAGTGGTAAAAGACAGCCGGGGGCTCTGTCCACATTTGACGGGACGTCCTTCGCGACAGCCTTCTCAGTTCTCCGGGAAGTTGACGTCCGCGATGTTTTTTCAAGCTCGTTCTTGCGGCAATAGTTGAGGCATCTCTGACCTATTGCCTCCTCGTCTCGTTTTGCCGTTTCTGTCGCTTATTACGATTGTTCCTTTGGCCACGATTGATCGCTGCTGGATCTAGGCGAGGTTTTTTTGGACTAGGAATTGATTTTCTATAAGGGTCGATGGCCCTACATTTTTCACGCCTTGAAATTTGTTTCTGATGTCTTTCTTTCATTGCCCTAGGGGAGATTTGATTGCTTTATGGGAGTCAGACTCTTGAGTATATTGGAGGGAGTTTTGTTTCGAGTTTTTTGTTTTAGTAACTGCTATAAAAAATGATATAAAAACTTTCTCTTCTATCTTATTTAGTTAAGTAATATTTTCAATTTTTACAATTTCTTCAATTTTTCGAACTTTTTAATAAATAAAAGTTATTGCACTGATATCAGTAGAATTTATAATTTGACTCTCATTAATTCGTAACAAGTCTGGGTATTATTGAATATACGTACATATTTACAATTTAGTATGATCCATTAATATTTCATGAAGGTGTATACACATCGTCTTGCTTATAATCATAAAATATTCATACTTCGTAAGTAAATTATAAACTTGTAAACACTGATACATTTTGGCAAATTTGATTTTGTTGAATAGACAATTACTCTAATTAACTCTGCCGATAACGTTCAATAAACAATTAATTATTTTGCAGCTGTGAGATAATGCATAAATTAATAAAACAGATAAATATTTTGTTTATCTCGAACAGACAAATATTTCATTTCATATCAGAGAACTAAATACTTCGTGTATTTAAAAGAGATAAATATATCACTTATTTCATAGTGATGATAATGGCACGTTTTCGTGAAGGACACGTATTATGAATTTTCTGGGGCGTAGTAAATGGCCTCGATGCCGAGATCCTCAAGAAAGACGCTTTATTTGCTCCAAATAAGGCTCCAAACGGCCGAATTGAATCAGCTCTTGTTCGAATTCCGAACTCGTAAGACCTAACGAAATCATGATTATTTAAGACCTAACTGGGGTGCCCTCCTAAGAGCTAGGAATACCCTCTTGTCGGATAGGAAACCTTGCCTACAGTGAATTCGGTAAGTTGATTGACTTCATTGAAGAAAGAGTTCTACCCGTTTTCTTCAGACAGGCATGTTTCCAAAGATATTTTCTAAAGTCGATTCTGTATTTACTCCTTCGGTAGAAGTTAATTTAGATCCAAATATTTTTCCTTTAAATTTTGCTCAGATTTAGTAGAACAGCAATGTATAACTAGTTTTGAAAAAACGTCGTGTCGTTTACAAATAATAATTTCATTCCAAAATGTTATTTAAAATAAACTATATATCTGAAAATTTTACATAGCATGTACAATTTTTAAATTCCTAAGTTTCCAAATGTGAACACTTTCAAATTTTCCGAAACTCAAATTTTAAACTTGAATTTTCAAACTTACGAATTTTACTAATTTTCAAATTTTCAAATTTTTAAATAAAGATTCCAAGTTCCAGAATTTTCAAATTTAAAAATGTGAATTTTCCAAATATTCCAATTCCAATTGCTCAAAATATCGTTATTCATATTTGTGTATATGAATATTTGGACCCTTGAATTTTTGAATTTTCAATAATTTGAAAGTCACATGTAGTTCCCTTACATAAAACCACAACTATCCTACGCCTAAGGGGAACAGTTTACGATATAGAATCGAAGTTGTCCTAACGCCAAGAATCTATCACATTCCCGCGCACACTGACAAGTTTCGAACGGCAAATTGTCTCTCACCTTCTGTCATCGTCATTCAAAGGAAAACTTACACCTAACGGTCCCGCCTGGAAACTATAGCGTGTCGAAAGCGCGAATGGCATCGCGCTGGTATTACGAAATTGCACGGAGGTCCCGTTGGCTGCACCTTGGAAAGGAACTGCGACAAATCCGATTTTAATGCGATCAAAGCGTAGCTGAGCGTCGCGGAGTTCCCGAAAGCCGGCAAGGTGATTTGCATCGTTAGATGCGATTAGGATAAACGTCACGGCGATCGGATGATCGTCGTCGGAATTCGTTTGATCAGCACGAAACGAAAGTGAAGAAGTTCTAATCTGTGGTCGCTGCACGTCAGCCAATTAGAGTTGGTCGCGGGGTACTCGTCGAAGTTAGATTGCTGAAACCCTCTGGTGAACTTAATGAGCAGATCTATATGATTTCCACGTCGAATAATCCTGTTTCGCCCCGATCGCTTTGCTTCCATGTGGAATTTCAACCTGCCGACTAATCGCGAACCCTGAACACCATTCTTTTCCCGCCTCCTATTCTTTCTTTAAGACAAAAATGGGGGAAACAGAACTACGTACCAGTATAATTGCTAGTTGTATTTCCCAGTAACCTGCGTACTAACCTGGCACATTAATGTTCTAAAGAATTTGTTCCTGCATATATGCGTTCGCTACAGTTTGAACGACTTTGGATTGGAACCTTTCCAAGAGTTCTATATTCAAAGAAACAACTTAAAGTAGAATTCTGTGTCGCTAGAATGCAAGAAGGAATTGTTGAAGATGCCTGCTACGCCATTTATTTACTTCATCAATATTCCCTCTCACAGAACGATCAAATATTAAACGTATTCTGTATTACATCGAGACAAAGACCAGTCGTATTGCTCCGGGCAAGAATTATTAGACGCCAGTCACCTGCCCCTTTTTATAAAACAGAAATAAGAAGTTAGTTACTTTCCTAAGGTCTTTTCACTATAATATTTTAAAATACTGTGACTCTTCCTAAAATTGTTCCCAAAGGTCTCCTCAGACCTCCTAATGGGAATACAAGCTTAGCCAGACTTGGTTCAGTTTCCGCGGGTGCTCGATCTTTGACGATCGAAATAGGAAGAGGCTAGCCGAGGGGGATAAGAAAAAGAGAGGCGAAAGAGGCTCGCGAAGGCGGGAAGAGGCATTGCACCGAGTACGGAAAGGAAGGTAAGGAGAGAAGGCACTCGCATTCCTTCACGCTTATTGGTTTCATCAGATTGCTTTGCTTCTATTAGGTGATGTCTACATGGATACCACGTACCGTCGGCACGTTCTCTAATACCCCGAAGGAACACCAAACAAATGAAACGGTGCGCTCATTCTACACCCTCTCCGCCACCTTATCCTACCCTCGATGCTTTCGTCTCCCTCTATCCCATTCGCGAGACGTTCGACTGGAGTTACGCAACACGCCAACTGAAATTCCCAGTTTACACTTACAGACCTCCTCCCCAATCCCCATCGGTCTACTTATATCTGCTTGCAAACACAGTCTTATCCATAGATCTATATTACGTAACAGACTTCAGGCGTTGGTTTGCTTAGTTCCGTATTTCCTCGACGGCTAAAACCTAAAGCAAGTTGAGAATTTCGAGGAACTGGTAATATTACAGTCATTGTTTACACAACGCATAGTTCATTATAATGAAAAGGGGAAAGAGGGGACCCAGGCTTCCTGGTTAACTGTTTCACGAAAATGAACCTTACTTCTCTGAGAGATTAGCTAAATTTTGTTTTAGATCTACTGAGTTGGAATTGCTTAATATGTAAAGCACATTCTTTGGATAATTAATGAAATTTCTGCCTCCAATCTTTTTTATCTCGTGGCCTTAAATTATAAATAGGACAGGAAGTACTGTAATTTTTTTAGTGTTAAGAATTTATATGTTAGGTGATCAGCCTTCTAAGTCACTAAAGGGGCTAACTGGTAAACACAGCTAGCTATTGTACTCAAAACAATTAATTATTTCAGACCCAGGGTTATTCATTCAGTACCCTAAGGACCTGGCCATCTTCTCTCCCCAGAACATAGTTTAGCTTAAGGACTCATCAGAAAACAGTAGTCGCTATGGCTTGGTAAAATACATAATTGTATTTTGGTAAAATTGTATCGTGGTAAAATACAATTATGTATTTTACCAAATCTGTGGTTGCCAACATATCTTTCCAATTGCACCAATTCAGTCTTCATAAACATGAAAAGTTACATATGTACCTCCCAGCCTACACATGTATACGTATACATGTGGATATACATTTACATAGTCAAGAGCAGGTTAGAAACATCTCCTCCTCTTATTGATTACCGTACATCCTGTGGCCAGGGTTTTCGAGAGGGGCATTGAGAAGAGGAAGGGAGAGGTAAACGTCCATTGTACCGTGGCTAGCCGCCGGAATATTACTGGCAAAACTGCCTAGCGAGTTTACTCTTCGCCTCATGGACTGATCAATACTGACAATCTGCGGTCAACGTTGACGACGAAGGTCAATACTGACAATGAGAGTGAACTACGACGATGACTATCTCTCTGGGCTACAACGTTGACACCCATGGACTTCCTGGGTACAATAATCCCAAAATTATGCGCTAGCCCATCTCCTGATGTTATGTGGGAATTTAATTACAATTTTGTGAACAGAGTATGCTACAGAATTTGCTGTTGTAAGTGGGGACATTGTCGGGAAAACCTTGTTAAAACTGAATTATATAAAAAATACTGAAGAAATACTATGTGAGATTAATCCTTTAGACGGAGGACACGTAAGGTTTATAATAAATAGGATTTATCGTGTTCAGCTTTTGGACCTTGGAACCTGAGAACCAAAGATGTTAGAATTAGACATTTTAGAATTAGTTATTAGGATACTGAACTTTTGAATTTTTAAGTCTAGAATCTGAGGCACCTTAGAATCTCATAATCTTGAAATCCTCAAGTCTGGGAACTTGAAAGCAGCTGAGAATGTTTCTATTGTAAATCCTATTCGTGTTTCTCTGGAGCGAGCAGTTGGGAATTTTTCTAAGCCTCCGTTCGTGTTACTCCAGGACCGAAAGTGTCTTGGATTATAGAATCTAGTAACCCTGCAATACAATCTTGTGACCCTACTGTCTGAGTCTCCAGGACTCAAGATTCTTCTCATGAGATTAGAAACTGTATTCTAGGAAACGATGGAAAAACAAAGTGTCCTAAAATCATTTTTACCCACACCAAATGCTTCAGTTTCAGAAGGCACAGTTCCGTTGCCTCATCCGCTTCCCTGCCATTAGTGTTTGGTTAGATGATGAGGAGGAACGTGTGTTAGCTTTAAGTTCATATATTCGGACGTTGAAGGTGTGTATTACAAGTACGCCGGCCGTGTTAACGTAGATGAAACAGCAAGCGATAACGAAACTTTAGCGCTTTAACACTTTCGCGAAGTTACGTCGACTCGAAATTTCGAGAGCATCACCGCGATGTTCGTGGCTGGCGGCGGGGAATGAAGCGGAATCGGGACGACCATTGTGAGAGCGCGCCACGAAATTCTCGCGGACGACGAATACCACAAACGTTCTAAGTAATTTTCTCCTCTTTAATATATCTTTGCGCGATTAAATCCCGAAGAAATTCATTTTCATAGGAAACATGTAGCGTCGCTGACAAATTAAAACTTAAATTGGGTGAAAGTAAAAAAGGAAATAAAAGAACGAGAATCCTCTTAAATTGTTGAAAACGCATATTTTTAGCTAGTTATATTCGAAACTAATTTCAATAATCGTAGCAGGGGAGTCATCGTCAACAACGGCTTCGAGTGAGTCATGTTCCCATTCTTTTGCGAAGAATGTCGCGTTGAGTACGCAAGCAAGTCCTGAATAGCACGGCGTAGCATTGTTCTTTCCGCAACCCTCCATCGACCTTGTTAATGTGCATTCACAGTTGTATTACAACATACACTATTAACATATAATTATCAGTAGCAACGAGTTTACAAAGAGGTACATGATAAGGTTCCCGTGGGACACGGAGTTTATGCATGGTTCGTCACTATAAAGACATCCTTGCTACATGGAAGATAGATGCTAGCACAGATCTCACAACGTTAATACGTTCTAACATTGCCTTATTCATATTTAGCTCCCAGAATAAACAAGTTTGAGAAATGACTTGGGCTGTTTATAAACTCAGGATCCAAGTGATGCAATCTTGATGGTAGAAATTAGAAAATACATTTTTAATGTACGAAATTACGGCTATATATATGCTGAATTTATATGCCAGCATATATTTGTTCCGCCAAGATCAAGCGAATTAGGGAGTCAGTTGATAGAGATCTATGTTTCAATCCTTTCACAGTGGAACTCCACCTTGACTCTTCGCAAATAAAATACATGTTTCCATAATGGAATCGATGTTTCAGGAAATTAAACGCTCTTACACGATACTCATAGCATATTTCAGCGATACAGTACGAACATCCTACAATAATCATTAATCACACACACGTTGGATTGCATCTTTTACTCATACAAAATGCACATACTAACTAACGAAGTATACATGTTATTGTACAAGGTGCCGTTTCATCAACGTTCAATCAAACAGAAATTATTCACTCTGACGAAGGCGAAATATGTAGTGTCTTATTCTAGCAATCTGCATTGATACTTTAAGTAGTGATAGAACTGTAATTACAACAACACATGCTGGTGCTTCGATGAGATTAATGTCTAGAATTCTAGGTACTACTCAACTGATTCTCTAGTTCCTTTTTTTGTTGTAAATATGCAAAGCTCCTTGCAAAGTAACTTAACATATAGTCTAATATTCGTAAAAACCACATTTCTCACATAAAGGGCATAATCAGCGCCATTCTCTTGGGCTGATTAAAATGGAACACCCTGTATCGTAAACTCGTTTCACACGGGTCATGCTGATGAATTATCTTGCAGAGTTGCTATTGACGTTAAACGCCGCTACATTAAGTACTTGAAATAGATGAAACCCTTCGACCGTTAGGCCGGGCCAGTCAACGAGGCACCTCACGTTGTGAAGATTAGAAATATGTTATTAGAAGAAATACGTTCATACGGATCCAATTACACAGCCTTGTAATTACGAGGCGGCCCAATAGACAGGATCTCCGTCAGCTTGCAGGAAGCTGTTAGGTGATTCGAGAGGGTCTTCCATTGCAGGAAAACGTACAGGTTACATAAGAATACGTTATAGGGTGCGAGGAGGCACAAGCGAGAGAGCAATGCATAAATCTTGGCCTATGGCGCGGCTAAATAGACGAATCATCCGAGCTGATCATAACCATCCAGGAGGGAGCTCTCTGAAGTACGCTAGCTTCGAATGAGTCTCGATACCAGGTTGCCGAAAAATACTGAAACCTATATCGTTAATCAGAGAAAAATTTCCGCGGTTACGCTGGCACGAGCGGAGGAAAGAGAAGCTTTGGGCAAGTGCCAATCTAGCATCGAGGTGCACAGCCACAGCCAAGAACTGCCGCGGTGCACGTTGCCTCGGCGGAATCGTGCATTTTTATTTCCCCAGCTTTTCGAATCTGCTCCCACGAGGAAAAAAAGATTTTTTGAACGCTGCGCCAAGAGCCCTCACGCGGAACCAGAGTCCCCGAGCATGAAGTCCTCCATCTACTCTCCGTTCCCCCGTTTCTGGCGACTTCTTGATGACGGGTCGAAAAGGGGAAGCGAGTCGCCAGGGTGAGCGTGCAACAACGTGGGTAACGCGATCGCGATTTTCCGCGTTCGATTAGCCGGCTCTCGTGCTTCGAGCTCGAAAGGTGAACAAGTGCCCCCCTGGTACGCTTCTGCATGCATCATCCGGTAAAAAGAACGCGACGATGAGGTGAAACGAGGACGCGGGGAGGGTGGGGATGGAGAGGCGTTGAGGAAAGAGACCGTGGAGCCCTTCAGGAAGAAAGTGAAATACGTTACGATCTGTCTTAAGCCTCTCTTCCGCGGACGATACGTCGTGACTGCTCTCGATAATAGGACTCCTCGCGGTGGGTGGAATATAATACTGAGGCTGCTGGAGGAGGGAAACAGGGAAGCAGAGGGGAGAGACAGGAAGAGAAGATGAGACGAAGCTTTCCTCCGGGTCCCGTTATTTCGCCAAGGTTCTTATTTACCTTTCTTTCCTCCGCCCGCCTCTTCCTTCTCCACACATCGTATATTTTCGGGGCGGAGGGCTCCGATACCGACCTAACCGCTTCGTGATCCACTGATCAACCTCGCAACCGGCCGTGGAGCCTAGTCTACTGAGGACTCCTCGTGAGACAAGGATGCTGCGGTGTACCGAGCGAGGGTTCTTGAAAGAATGCCGTCATCCGGTCTGATGAGATGAGTTACGAAACTAGCATGATTTTTTACGTTCGAATAGACGGAATCGCGCGAACGAGGGAAACTTTTGATGAGATCCCCCGCAAACTTTTGAGTCTTCCTCCTTCTTCTGTCTCCTTTTATCCCTTCTCTCGGTTTAAAACTTGTTGGAACTCGGTGTTCAGTTAGCCAGTCTCTAATCTGCCAATTTACCTTATCTGGTTGCAAGAGTTAATGAACGACCTAACAGCTCATGATTCTCGTTTCCTGATCTCCTTCGAGCGATCATCGATCACGCGCTCCTTCCCACCGACTGGAATTTATGTAATTCTACGAACGGTGTCCTGTTACCGGACACGCGCAGGAAAGCTGACACGGAGGCGACACCTCGACCCAATAGTTTCGGACACTCGATTGCCGGGACGCCACTCGATAAATAGTCAGGATATCCCGTACACGCGAGACTCGTTAAGCTCTTGACCAAGTTAGGCTCGGTTCCCACTAACGCTCGAGGAAGTCGAGGATCAGAGGCGAGATGATACGTCTAGTCACAGCCCTGTGATTCGATACAAGGAGCTAATTCATAGAATATAGATTACAATCTACTAACCTTTGTTTGTTATTGTATTTTTGGGTACTAGTGGGAATCGACCTTTACCAACGTAATCTAGACGATCATCACTGCCCTGCATCTGAAACATACTGCTCTGCCGTGCATCAAGTCAAGATTAATAATGGAGATGATTCAATTTCAAGAACGCCAGATACGGCTTATGTACGTGTACATCCGTGGCCAAGCCTGCCGACTGTAACTAACAAACGCTGAGAGCTTTGATACCCGGGATATCATACAGTTCAGAGATGAAATGGCTGCCAGCGGAACCTTCTCGAGCTGGCCCAGGCAAAGGACGGCTTGTTAAACATTGATCTTACTAGGAATTGATTTAGAGCAAAATTATATCATCTCCAAACAGGTTATGTCACAGTATTGCTTCTTTGGTTCCGACGAACGTGAAACATTGCTGTTTTAGCTATTCTAACTATTGAAGGAATAAACACTTTAGGTTCTGGAAACGAGGACTCAGACGATTGAGCAGTGAGGATAAAAAACACTGACTAAGAAAATAGAATAATATAGCTCCAGAATCTGGAGAACCACGGGGCACAGAGCTCATGAAACAGCATACCACGTATACAGCTATCAATTATGCAAAACTTTTGCCAAATATACGCAAGTGCCCCCATCCGAGGCAGAGTGCAGCCAGTCTACTTGGCAGATGCAAGCTGGGCCGTGTCGGGGCTCGATCACGTGGTACATTTAAAACCTACAGGAAATACGTAGCATCGGGATCAGCCGCGGTGTTTCGCCCCCGTCAGGGTTTCCTGAATGCCGAGGGAAATAATTTTCCCATTCCGAAATAACCTTACCGTGAGGCGAATGGTAGAGAAAGCCTGGCTTGGGCTTGGCAAGAGCCTCGCCTCACATTGGTTCAAAGTGCCCCTAAACCACCCTGCCCCTCCGAACGTACGTGGTAACTTCCGTCGATTCGCGAATATCGTGAATTTGCAAGGCTCGCCAGCTGCGCGCTAGTTACTCGTCGAATCTACGATCCCACTCCGCCCAGACCGTGCGCCAGATCCACTATTATACACGGGCTGCTGCAGCGGACGAACCTTCATCGCTCAAGACGAGAGAGGGACTTTTGCGCCCGAGCATCATTACAACAAATCGATGAATGAAATTCGACGCTAGAAAACACGGGTCCGTATGAATCGTAATTAGCTAGCACATTGTTCTCGCTGTAATTACGGGAAACGTGGGTAGCAGCGCTGGGGGTGGAGGATGAAGGTGCCCAGGAAAATCTAATTTTAAAGATTCCTGGCTGATACGCTGGCCCATCGCTGGTCCAGGTCTACCGGTAATATAATAATATTAAATTATATCCCGACATTTTATACGCTTTGGGAGTTAGGCTAATATCGCGGTGATTAACGTATGTGTCAGGACCTAATATGACGCGCTGAAATTCCGGAAGATCGGCAGAGCGTAAAATGGGGATAATATGTAGAAAAATTCTGGGCTTCTTCATCTACTACCCCCCGTGTTCCCTTCTTTGATGCACGACTCAAGTCGTATATCCTGGTTACGCGTTGATGTTCCTCAACTCATGGCAGACGCGAAATTTTTATTGCTTATTACATCGCTTTCGGATAACGCGCGGTAAGTTTATCCTTCCCAGAGTCAGGATATAAATTCCATTTTGCCTATAGGAATTTCTGATTCCATTCCTGCTGATGGACGTTTTACGATGTTTCGACTATCCTGTAGACATCCACCACTCCTTTGCCGTTAGATATTAGTGAAATAGAAGCTACTTAAACGTTAGATCAATTGGTTTGCACAGACCAGCAACAGCGGATCAACTGGATTAATGTATTATTAAAGGCTAGTTTATGGTGTTTTAGTTATGCTTCATATATCTACGAGTTCGGTTAAATGGTAATGCGATGGATATGGATCGGACGTTTAACAGAGAAACGAATCAGAAGAGGATGGAGACTGCAGGACACAGGGGGTGGGATGAAGAAGAGAGCGGTACATCCGCGTTAATCGGTAATCTACTTTGAGTCTGAAATATAGAACATAAATTCCAGGCTGTATCAAAGGCCGGGTGCGAAAATTTAATGCCCCGATAAATTAGCATACTAACGAGGGGCGCCTATAGTGGGAGGGAGGGAAAGAGAAAGAGAAACAGGCGTATCCTCCCCCACCTATTTGGCCTCGGTCAGGTCGGTCGAGCAGCTTTTCCTGCGATAGTAATCAAGCAAAATATTGTGGCAACAGCCGTGGGCGCTCTTGTCGAGGTTCTTGACTCTCCAGAGCATCCTAGGTCCGTCGTACTGGTACCTTGGGAGATTACCGGATCTCCTTCTCTCGTTCTCCCTTCCTAACTTATCTTTCAGTATCCGTCCCCCACCGTCCCCTTCCGCTTCTCCCCCTATCGTTGTGCAGCTGGTCGTGAATAACTGGACGCTTTCGTTACTTATGGGGAAAATGTCGTACCACGGACAATGACGACATCAGACGAAAGAGAACAGATCAAAAGAGAGATTAAGTAGAAACGGTTGGCAAGTGAGAAGAAAGGTTTAACGAGCGAAAGGGTAGGGAAGGTGACAGAGCAGGAGGTAGCAAGGTTAGCTGGTTATCCGATTCTATGCCACCATGTTAGCTGTCACGGTTCAGCTACCATGGCTAAAAGTTAGGAGAAACTTCCCAATGTATGTGGGAGAGTCTGTCGGCCAGTGGCTTGCATCCGTACCATGACCGCAAGTCCAGGTCGTGGCCTGCCAACCCCCCCTCCCCTTTCTTGCTCACTTGACTCGGATCTCCCCTACATCTCAAGTCTCCCCTTTCGCCCGTTCCCTTTTCACTTGGACTCACTCATTGTTTAAGCACCAATACGTGTGTCTAATGTACGCTGTGCCCGATTGCTAACCTCCTAACCCTCTTTGACCACGTGTCCTAGCTCTAGTGTCCTCTCGGTGTAATCTAGCTAAATCCAACTGTCTCGGGTAGGGGGTCGAAGAAAAAGGTCTGTGTGGGGTGAGAGATAACACAGGTATATGTTAATGATACTTGTTATCCAGCGTATTAGAGACATGTACGTGTACACAGTTGCCAACTTCCTAATCTCCTTTAACCATGTTCCCTGGCTGCGGCTACACGCTTTGCGTACGTATCGCGGCGGAGTTCAGTTGCTTCTTTTGTCACTGCTGTCCCCCGGTAGCGAGAGAGACGAGAGACTGAGGCAACAGTGGGATAAGGGACACAGCCGAAGAGGTATTGCGCTAGCTTTTTCTTAGCGACTCACTGTTATCGATTCTATTGGATCTAAGCACGTGTTTGGTCGACACTCGGTTCTTGTTTCCACTGATTGGTCGATAATGAATGCAGGTGTTCGGAGTCCTATTTTCTACTTAGCCAAGCGGCTTGGCAGGAGGGGACAATGTGACAGTGGACCCACGCGAAATGAGATTCCCATAGCGCCATCCTATCGCGTCCTAAATAACCAAGAGGTCCGTTACATCTGGCAGGCCGACTGGTACCCATGGCGATTTATACCCTTGCATCTTTGCCAGTGGTGTCTTATATTCTCGGTGACTTGCCGACAAGTCTTGTATGATAATACTGAGCGATTAGATTGTTTGACAAGCAAGTGTTACACGGTATTATAGGTCGTGACATGCAGTCCTTGCTTCTGGCTTTACCAGCTCACTTGGGATGCTTCTTTGCGCCTGGACATCTCTTGTACGCCTGTTATCTCCATACTTCTCCCGACCGCTCACGACTGACCCTATCCTTAGTTGCATTCAATTCGACTCTATGTAGGTATGAAAAGCAATCGACCGGTGCGATGTTGTGCATAGAGTACATCACCGACCTGAACATCCCAGAGGTCTAGGACACAGCACCTAGATAGGAAGCTGGGGACTGATTACGACGTGAATACTGTTGTGGAATGTTCTTCATGCTATGATTTACGATGTTTAGTGAATTTACTAGTTAGAATTAGTTTCTAGATTTTCTTTACTAGGAAGACAGTCTTTCTGAATTTGTTCCTTAGTATCTAGGGGCTAGGCACTAAGTAGTTTAGGTGTTGGATTATCCCGAGTTTTTTGGTTTTTTCATCTTGTTAACAAATTGTAAGCAAAGTATTTATTTCCTATGTATCTTGAGTTATTTTACTCTTCACTGCCATTTCTGATAGAATTGTGACGAAACCTTGATATAAAAAGAAATCTTATAATCAACACCAACCTATTTATTCCTCAAAAGAATCTTCATCCTTTGTTTTCAAATTTTTAAAAATACCGTTACTGCAATTACTGCTTCAAGACTTTTTTGAGAAACTGGAAGCTTTCCTCCTAAAGATGCCCTTTTACACATAGTAACACAGAAGCGAGCCAGCGCCACAGTTAGCGTGTCGATGAGCTTGCATATAAAGTGAAACGTTTGGTTTGAGGCGAGTACGATGCTCGTAAAAGAAGAAACGAAGGGAAAAAGGGGGGGAGGGGGGGAACGAGAGCAGTGAGAGTCGTAATAAAATCCCATATCTAGATAATCACACGAAGTCGTACGTTCTAACAGGCTCAGTTGCAAAGAAGACAAATAAAAGGACCGTAGAAAGGTGAAACCTGAAAATTTCCTCTCGAGTTGGAATTTTTCTTCCCTGCCTAGACTCCTCAAGGGGAGAGGAAATGATCCTTGCGTATCAAAGATGGAAATAGAAGCATACCACCGAGAGGATTCACGAGTTCTTCTTCCGCTGCATTCCTTTTACTTCTTTTTCTACTCTTACTGCGACTGGTACACTTGGGGAGAGGGGGGAGGGGGGATAAAATCAGAAGTATATAGAAGCATTCGCTGTTAATTAGCCACGCGTCTACATCTGAACCTCGTGTTTTTAAAATGCCTTTTCCGATGTTTGAAGATAGTAGATAACACGTACACTTGAAGAAGAAAGTAAAGAATACTTGCACTATTTATGTACTAATTCTAGAAAATTATCAAAATTAAAGATTTTTAGGTGTTCTTTTTAAATACTAGGAAATTGCAGTCTATGACATCATTTTGGTACAAGAATAGGACTCATTGTCCTATTGTGGTTTACGTTCTTGAGGCTAACTTTCTTGCATTGAAAGTAATTATGATGAAAATTGAGAGATTGTTTTCAAGAAACAATAAATATGGTAACAGAATTGCACTAAGAGGATTCTGGTTAAAAAACAAAACGTGTCCCAGTAATTTTACATGCAAAGGCAGATCATTTCCTCTTTCATTATTTATGGTATCGTAGCATGGAGATAAATCGATCTTCCGTTTATTACACCAGCATTACGTCGCCGAGCAATTGTTCCCTATATAGGCACGTTAATAAACGCAGGCAAACCGCTCTTCTCGCAACGATCTATAAAACAGCAAAAACCGCTGTGATCTATAGCTCGCCGAAGGTAAATGCGTTTTCAATAGGTCTCAATTGCCAGCCACAATGTATATGCTGCAGTTGGACATAAAAAAAAAAAAGGGAAGTCCTCCCCATAAATGTTTCACATTTGTCGCGCTGTTTTTCCATCCCGTTATTTGCGAGAAGAAGGATGAAACCGAGATGCGAAGCGATGATGAATTTTCTGCACGCCGCTGTCTTGACTTCTTACGAACTCACGGGATGCAAAAACGTGTAGCGACGCTGTATAGCTCTAGTACGCGCGAGAATATCGCGCATGTTACATGTTATTAGGGAAGCTTAAAAGTTCTCACGTGCTTCGAGTACTTCTGATTTTCCATGGGTCTCCGAACGAATTGGCCACTTACCTGTAACAAAAGGCATTAATTTTAATTTAATATACAGTTAGCTTTCACGTCCTACGTATAATCTATTATTACAGTACTTTGTTGTTATAAGCTCGTTACTATGTTCTTCGTTTCTAGGAATTATTCTCCTATTTTTCTCTCATCTTAAGTTTTGACGAAAGTACACTATACTACAAATAAACTACAGAAATACACACATAAATCATTTTTAAATTAATAACGTATTATATTATCTAATTTTATTATATAATATAATATTATTTATTACAATATATTATAGTACATTATACATATTATAATAAATTATCTTTCTGTTGAAAAATGGAGATACCTGAAGGTGCTTCTCAGTAAAACAAGGAATCGCTAGGGAAATAAAAAGTACTAGACATACGATGGCAACAAAAATCCACGATCATTGATACTGTTCAAACACTCTTCTGCATGCTTGATTATGATCAGTATCTCAGAATCAGCAGCGTAAGAAATTCAATTAAAACGAAGAAAAAAGTCCTCGTCCATTATTCTCACGTCAGCTTCACGTCCGTGGTTAATACGTTAAAGAAGTTGCGCGAGGGAAATTGAATCTCGTCCCGTAAAATGCAACACTTCATAATTCTCTCTCTGCCCCCCTCCCAAACCCCTCTCCTCGGTCCGCGTGAAAGGCAGTATTTTCCAACAATTTAAAAACTAGTCACAGCATAAGATAATCAGATTCCTTTGATAACCACTACTTCACGCTCCAATTATATCGGAAGTACTGACGAACTCGTAACTCGATAAACAGATTAGGGAAGTTTAAAGCGGATTCCGAACTTTTCTCTCGAAAATCGTCCGAGTCTTTTTTAAAAAAATATTATACATCGAGCGTCCCTCTCGTTAATCGCATCGCGCGACGAGGAGCGTAAACGAAAAATATTTTGCAAGCGACGCTGCAAACAGCGAGGGATGTACGAAGTTAAATGAACCGAAGCCCACCGCCTCGAAGGGAAGGTCGACGGGGGTTGGGGGATACGTGGGTGTCAAAGGAAGACAAATAAAAGCAGGCAAACGTGAAAAAGACTGCAGTCTGTTTGCGTTGTCAAAAATCAACACAAATTGAAATCACCGACGACCTGTGTTGACTTGGAGAAAATCGACTTTATCCGCCTTGAGCCGGTAGATTTTCCACCGTCTGTCGCGTTCCCCCGGATTGGATATTCCACGAGAGGCGAATCATTTCGAAATACAGAGAGATTTAAGAGAAATTCCATGAAAATTACTATTTCACGAGAGAAAAGATATAAGTGGTGCTCCGGGAAAAGTAGATTGGAAGCTTGGATTGAGTTAGTGGAATAAAAAGTATCGAAGGCTAAATTACGTTTTCGAGGGCTGTAATATGGTATATAGCACCGTATGTAGTACAGCGAAATATGTATTTGCTAACACTCCATGAAATTATTACGGTATAGAATCCTGTGATAGAAGAGGGAGTCGGAGAACGATTAACCTAGAAATGACTGAAGCAGTCAAAATTCCTCTTATACAGGGTGCTTAATTTAACTGAGAACCCTCTAAGTATTGGCAGCATTTATTGTAAATGCTGTTAGCATTGTAAGTGCTGCCAAAACTCATTAGAGGGTTTTAGGTTAAATTGATCACTCTGTACGTACACATTACAGTGTTTATGTCACGTGCTTACACGCGCCATGTTCACGTCGTTTCCGAATCGGTTTAGTTATATCACACCATAATGGTAAGGATATTACTTTAATTTGCGCAGGAAAGATCGTTTACAGAATTAGATACTATGTGATAGTGACTTTGAGCCAAATCCTTAACAGAATTGAATAGTTACTACCATTTGATAGTGAATTCTCCTTAAGGGAAAACACTTTGATAGCGATACGAACTATAAGAGGTTATAAATAGATCAGAAAATATATAGGTATGGTTATAAAAAAGATTGAATGGATAGAAACATCAATACTGAATACAGGTTAGTATGTGTAACAGAAACATGAATGGGAAGTAAGAGATAAACAGCCAAATCCAGAATCAGGCCAATAGAACACTATTTGATAATATAGATAGTATACTAGGTAATGGTTATTACGGTATTTAAAGAAATGAATTTTCTTTGTTCGATTGCTAATGGAATGACAATTTCTTGTTGAAACAATTTCGTAAGTAATTCGTGATTTTATGGTTTCAATAAAAGAGGATTTCAATTTATTTTGAAAGTAGGTTAGGACAATAGCTTTCCTTTTATTTGAAAAATTAGTGTAAGGTGACAAGATACTTTGGTTTTGACCAAGCAATATTCTTTCTCTAAGTAATAACCGTAAGTAATTTATAATTCCAAATAAAATTGTTTATTTTCTGTTTCAAACAATCTTAGTACAGCTCTGTTATACATAATACTTTTAGGTTGCTCATAATAGTAAAACTAATACTTTAAAAGTAAATAAAAGTGAATTGACTGTCAAATTATATGTATATAAAATGGAAGAAAAATTAAAAAAGTTTTAGGTACACTCAGACAAAATCATTAAAAAATTTAGAAATAACTATTTTAAAAGTTTCACAATTTAAACATTCTAAATACACTATAGTGTGTTTTTTCAGGCCAAGAAAGTATAGAAGTCATAGTATCTTAAAATATATATTTTTAACTTGAAAGTGCCACGATAAAATCTGACACAATATTTTTCACCCAAAAATCCCGCATAACTTTCGTATCTGTAAAAGATTCATTCATTAAGTATCATGTATCGCGTGTCGTGAGATCTTCCTGTACATACTTCCCATAACGGAGATGCTGATTGGTGTAGCGTTACAGCATAATGCGCTCAGTTCTCCAGAGGAATTCCAAAAAGTAACGAAGGAATTCCTCCCAAATTGGCCGTTAGATCCGATAGGGTCCTGCCGCGGGAGAGGCACCATTTATAACCGTCTCTGTTTCTGTTGCGTCATCGGAGCATTCGTTCCCGTCTCCGCTCGAAGCAGCGCAACCGTTGACTGAAGATTGAAAATCTCAAATCGAGACTTTAATTGACTCTGCTCGACGGAGAGGAAACAGAGAGCTCAAGGGGAAACCTTGAGTTTCAGGAATTGCTACGGGATAACGAAGCAAACGTCTCCCTTTCCCTAAATCAATAATCCTTCTCTCTCCTTCAAGGAGATCCTAGCCAAATTACGTTCAACTTACGCCCCTGATACATGTTAGACGTACATACCACTGGCTGCAAACTGCTTCAATTAGAATTCGTTCTTTGACGTGTCTCGTAATCCTGAATTACTTACGCGCACACATCGAATTCGGGTACGTGTAGAAAATTGTACTGTAATTATCAACAAGTCGAACATTTAGTTCACAGGGTATATTGGTTATCAACCTGTGATTCAAAATAAGTAATTAACTTATAGAGTGTAATAGATACAATCATGACGTCAGTGCCTTTAGGATTTACCTTTGACTTGTTAAAGGGACTCTGAGAAAAAATAAGACGATTCCAAGAAATAATAGGGATAGCAAGGAACTTATGCTAAAAAGAGAATTTATGCCAACTTAGTTACCTGTAAACGTGCCCACCTGAAACACAGACTATCCATTTTGGACTATTTCTTAGAACCAAGTACCTAGAGATAGGGTCCGTAGTTCAAGCTAGATGAATGGTCATCAGGTCATATTAACTTGTAAGTGCCAAAACGAGAAGATTAATGGAGTCCTTACAATTGGAGACACTTCATTATAAGACTGTAGCATACCCAAGAGAGGACAGTCGAAATTTCTTGCTACACCAATCCTTCGTAAAGTTAACGATTCAAAGCTCTCTAAGCTTGCTGCATAACACGATTACGTCCCCAATAAGTCCCTTTTGTTCAGGAACCTGGTGTAGTACGGGTCTGCGACGATTACTAATTCCTACGTAATCGGCCGCAAAATTGCTTGATCTTGGCTCCCGCTACGGGGCCTAATCAGCTAAGAGACGATCCACCTGACAAGTACAAATGACAAGTGAGTAACGAGGCGGAAGCAGCGGGTATTGTGTCCTCCGTATTTTCAACCAGAGGACTTTTCCTAGGAGTTAGAACCTGGCAATTAAAAGAGGCAGCGGGAGGCTCCAGCCGCATATTGATGGAGGAATTTCTCAGCGTGTAAAGCTGCCACGACTTCGGTATCCTCTCCTTCGATTTCTAATCTGACCGGCGTAATGTCGTCCGTAATTAATACAAGTTGTAATCCCCGGCAGCATTCCGGTTTTGCGCCGGACAAGATATTAGTTGCGCCGTAGTTACGCCACCAGCCAACCGCCTGCACATAGATAGGGATCGACATTAGAGGTAGCTTAGTCCTCCACCTATCTTGCTCGTTCCATGTTCCCTCCAGTCTCTCTTGGTTTCCTGTTAGACGTTACAGTTACTGGAAATTCAACAGTCCGCGTTTCCTAGCATGAGGAATTTTCTCTATTCAAGGGAGAGGGACACTTTCGAAATTTTTGTCATTAAGGAAACTGGCACACTGTTGGTGTTCAGCTAGGTCTGCCTCCGCCATGCAGAGCACAGGAAATTACAGCCATGAATGTAACGTGAAATATTTTGATGCACCTGGTGTTCTACTCTAGTTTATCAGTTGATATATATCTCTTATTTTCGATATTAAATAAGAACTTGAGGAATACAACTTTTTTTAAGTATCCCATAATAGTCATCAGAAGAAATTTACTGGCTTGCTAAACAAGATCGTTTGACGTTAGTGAATGTTAGGTATTATAAGAAAATTGAACCAGAGTTTTAAATAGGTAATCTTAAAATGCAGTATTTTCTCGGTATAAACTCCTCAGTATGTCTACTTAAACCTGAGAAATATATTCCTTGCGCTGTATAACCTCGTTACTGCATTTAAATCATGAGCTTATAATGAGCTCACGCACACTTCATCTAATTATTTTCATCAATTTTTCGAACAATCTAGATTATCTTCTAATATAATCACGCGAAACTATTAAACCTAACCTAAAATCTTGTTTCCGTTAAGCGCAAAAAATTGTCTTTGGTATATACCAAGGCATTCCAGGTGGCATGAAACCATAACGGAATCAGAATTTCCCTCTGAACTCGTGGCTCGTTAGTATGATTGGAAAACAGGAGCAAGGCGAGTAACTTGGTGGTTTCTATCAAACAGAAGCGCTCGCGTGTACGTCACCAGATTAAGTTAAGCGCAAGGTGACGCATGCGATTACGTCCCGATGTTTTCCGCTTGGAATGCGCTTCCGGCCTACGTGCCTCGCTATTCTAGGTAAGCGAAGAAAGTTTTATGGAAATATTCGTAATTTTCTCACGTAGCCGAGCATGCGTTGCTCGACATAACTAAATCTATTTCCATGTATGAATATGGATGGGCTTTGTTTATGATTCAGTAGAGCCGTTTTCGACTAGGGAATAATGGAATTGCTATTGGTTTTTTCGGACGGATATTTTCACGGCTTTCAGCGGCGATTAAACGAAATATTTTGCAGCGGATGTTTCTGGAATTAGTCCATTGATTATTCATCGTTTACCAGACTGTGTTTCTATGCCATACCTCGGAATAGCTATCGTGTTCGACTGTTCATCATCGATTCGAATTTCAACTGAATTGGAACCTAATGATAACATTATTATTTGGCACATTTTCACTCATAAACTTTCGTTTGTCGTGAAAATAAACGACAAACTTGGATTCTTTTTATACCTTCATCAGCCAACAAACATACACCTTCTATTGATTCTCAGGATGCCTGGATCCCGAGAGCAAGTCTCGGGATCTGGTGATGTAAGAAGTGAGCAAACTGGCAATCTCGAGCGCAAACACAGAACATAAGAAAGGCTTCCATAAATCCATAGACAAATATTCATCATCGACCTTCATCGCTTACAGAGAACCTCCTGTTCTAGGGTGCATCACCCAAACCGCTAATTTAGTTATCCTCACAATCGAGAGGCAAGACACACCATCTATCCACTATTGTAACACGTATCAATCTTGAAAACGGAGATTCATTATGTTTGTGGTGGCTGGCAGATTACATTATTCGGAGGACGATGGGCACAAGGGGGCGTAGTTGAACGGTAGGCCCAAAGAAATTACTCCGCCGCGATGACTAAGGTCGATTCCGTTGCGGTTTTACACGTTAACGTTCGACAGAGGGGATCATTTTTCTTAGCTACGCGAACGATAAATTTCTGTTGGTAATTTCCGTGCCGAATTCGATACCACGATAATCTCGTTCGCGGTCAGCGAAGGCACAGCCCCGCTGCAAAAACCATCCCACATCTTCGGACCGAGGATCCCGTACGATGTGTTTTTTGCTACCAATTTTTCCTACTCCATCACCCAGAGTACTCTGTCTAACAGGTGCACGGGGTCCAGCTCTCCTCGAGGCAAAACTAGATTTATCAAGCGATTTCTTGATACCAGGAGGACCATCCTCCCAAGACGACTCCATCGCCGGTTGTCAGAATGTAATCTGCTAGTCACTCCCTTTCTTCTGTCTCGCAGAAAAAGACTTCCATCCTTTTGTGGCAATCGGTTTGCACTTCGCTCGAAAGTGGTGATTGGAAGTTGAAGGGATGCAATCACTATTGAGTTAGATGTCCTACTTTAGCTGGTGAAAGAAACCTCTTGGCTAACGTACACTTGGATGATTCATAAAAAAGTCACCAAACATTCTGGGTCCATATTTACCGAACTTAAATCTAATTGTAGTTTAAGTTGATGTTTAAGCCATGGAAGGCTACTAGTCCATGACACGTCATCTGGCCCATACACCCAAACAGTAGGTGTTTAGGTCCTCCTTTACATTTTTTCCTTGAAAGCAATCTTGACATAGTTTCTACTTGACCACGTGAAGCTTGAAAAATTCCAAATTTCTGAAAACGTATTTCACAAGCTTGCACCACTCCGTCAGCAAAAATGTTTGTAATCCAGCAGCCGATCAAAAATCGAAACAATCTCCGTCGTTGATTGAGCACGCCACAGGAGGCATCGGCGATCTGGTCCAGCGATTTATCTAATACACCGCAGCGTCGTCTGACATTCGCGGTTTTTCAAGAGTCCGCTTCTCTCGGATTCCTTTTTATCCCTAGCTTCGTAGCCATGGTCTATCTGAGGCCGTGATCGGCGACTCGATGTTGTTGGACGCTGGTGCCGCAAACGAGGAAGATGGAAAGGCGAAGGGGGGTCGATAGATAAAGGCACGGGGAGAAAGAGAAAAGGGCAGCGCGAGAGCAGGAAGAGGAAGGAAAAATCCACGGCAAAATAGCGTGGCTGTTATGGCCGCGGCACGAACTGTCACCCGT
Source organism: Calliopsis andreniformis (assembly GCF_051401765.1). Taxonomy (NCBI): domain Eukaryota; kingdom Metazoa; phylum Arthropoda; class Insecta; order Hymenoptera; family Andrenidae; genus Calliopsis; species Calliopsis andreniformis. The sequence goes on along the minus strand of NC_135068.1, from coordinate 6,689,059 downwards.
TTCCGCGTGCTTCGTACTTGCCGCGTTCCACAACTCCTTTATCCTCAGTGGCGACACGGTGCGAGCGCTCTGTGTGTGCCTCTTGCGGATGTCCCGTGCACACGTCGCTTTCTTGCCTTTCTCTCCCCCCCCCTCCTCTCCCATCTTTTCTCCTTTATCTCTCTATAGTCGTATGATGAACAACAATCGAGGGGATGGTCGCACGAATACGCTAGAAGCGTGTCTCATTGATCTACGACCAAGGCCGCGCGTTGTCTCGACCACCGTGGCACTTTGCGGCGAGACCGGCCCCGATGCTGCCACATTCATATATGTACATACGTGCTCGCACGCCGGCTGCGTGCAGGTGAATGCAGGAAGAGCCATAACGCACGTGGATTGCGTCTACCTAGCTTATTACCGCGTTCCCCCGAGCGATAATGCTCGCAGTGGAACACCTACTTTGCAACGCGACAGCTTCGAATGGAATTTCATTCGTGCTCTTGCTGCTCGTTGCATAATCGTCTCGGCTTGTTTAAATGAGAGGCTACATTCTTGAAGGTGTCTCTCTATAGAGAAGCATTTTAATGCCTTATCGAAAAGTAGATCGGGAATTGGGTTGTCTTGCTTCAGTGAAGTATGGATGTCCTGAAGCTCTTCTAACTTTTGCGACGATAAGAAACGGTTCTTGTCCTTTTTTGCAGATCCTTAACCAATCACGTGAAGGATATGAGAAGGTAAAAAAATTGTAATATATTTTTCCCATAACATGTGACATTAATCAGTTCCTAGCACTCTGTCCTTAATAGCTGAAGCATTTAAGTAGAACTGATGAGGAACTCGATTTCCACTTCTCTTTTTTCATAGTAATTGATCGTGGCTAGGTTTACATGCATGGGCACAATGAACTTTACTAGGGATGTTCATAAGGACTGGAATACCAAGGCCAGAGCGTGAGCTCGAATAGCTCGGAGAGGAGTCAAATGATAGCAATCCAAGCAATGAGACAGTGAAGACACTTAGAAGTTTCTGACCCGTCGAAGTCTTCCTTCCTGCTTGGTAATCCCGATAGAATAAAGCTGATAGAATCCGAACTAACCTAGTACTTCTTCTATTATCCAGTAAACTGGCTCGTTGAAAGAATGGCTGGCGGCTCGTGAGGCGACTGTTCGCCACCCCAACCTGGACCATAAGCATGGCCAACCGATTATTATCGGTTGGTTATATTCCCCAGGCATACAGTACATCTTTGAGACTATCGAAGGTAGCCGGAAGGTAACTTCCTTAAGTCCAAAGAGAGCTGGAATCCTTTCGTTTCTACTTTGGTACCGATTCGATCTCACACGGTCTATCTCTAGCCTGTTTTACTGTTGCTACGCGGCAAGAACTCGGTGCCTTGTTCACCCGATTCGCCCTCGCGTTATCTATCTCATTTTCTTCTCGAACAGTTCACGGCCATCTTCGTCTATCAGAGTCGGGTTCGTAAACTCCTCGCTGAGCCTCCTTTGGTATCAAAGTAAACAGAATGCTCCCTAATATGGATGCTAGACTATTTCCTTTTATAACGGCTGGATTTTCATTTGAAATAAACAGTGGCGGGATTTTTAATGGAAATTCCCAGATTCTGATCCTTGCGCAAAAAAGATGATGCTTCATTTTGATACGTCTTCCTTACCAATCTTTATCTTCCATGACTGTTCAATCATTTTTGCGGTTAAAAGATGAAATTAGCGTGGAACAATTATTTTGCTATTATTTGTATACCAACAAATATTATAGAAAGAGTGCTGCAACCATAACCAAAGCAAAAATTGAAAAGGGACAGAAACTGCTCTCGAGATTGGTTTTCAAGGACAAAGGTGGGAATGACACGAAGAGGGTGGGTTCCTTCGTTCCAATATTGAAAGAAGAAATAATACTCGGCTACAAGATAACCGCATTACTCCTGCATCCCTCCAGGTCCCGTACTCGTCTCCGGCGGGCTACCCTCCTGATGTGCTGCAAGGTACGACGGCGAATACTAATTTGAAAGCAGAGACCAACAACCCCTGCCGCCTCAGGGGAATGCTCGTGATATCGGGTTCGATTGATAAATAAAATACGTGCGAGGTAGACGAGCGAAGAAAGTATCTTTCCGTTTCATGGCGACACGTAACTTACCACGTAACGTGACGCTGGTTGCCTTTCAGGTGGAGGACAGTTATGATCTCTGTGCGAAATCTTTTTCGTCTCTAAGCTGGTAGGAAAGTGCTCTGGATAAATGTGAGACACATTTGTCTCATGTGCACCCCTTAACTGGCAAAACGGCATCGAGAGAAATTGTGGAGCTGAGGGTAGTATCAACCGTGGGATTATCGACTTGGAGGACACTTGGCAGAAGGGTGCTCAAAGTGTGACGAAGTCCTTCTATTCGTAGTGATGAATAGTCAATAACTTGACTGTGGGGATAAAAATTGTGGAGACAGTCTGGAACACTTCTTATCGATTAGGAACTTTTTTCTGACAATGTTGTCAGTTGACGAGGAATCTGTCATACAGTTTAGAATATTATTCCTGAATAGTCTCTATTCCTTTGATTCTTCGACTAAAGTGGTTATGCAGACGAGAGAATAAGGACTCTTGCTATCTTTTCTGAATAAATACTATTTACCATAATGTAGAAAGGTAATAGGATTTGCGGTGGATATAGAGAGTGATGCAAAATAATGGTCAACAGTAAGAATAGCGAGTAATATTATTACATGATGGAAAACCGATTTTTGTTGTTGAAGAAATTGAAAGGGCTCTTTCAGAGACAAGGGAAAAAGGAGAATAATTGAATAAACGTAGTTGATGTATATCAGCGAGCGACGTTCCGTTTAAACGAAGAAAACATTGTTATCCTGCATCAGCCGAGAAAGAACAGCAAAGCTCGGATAAAATATAAAAGGACATCTATGGCAACCGGAGATATTTAGCATCATAGATAAGAAGCATAGCGTACGAAAGTATTTTGAATTTACACAACAACCTATATACTGTGTCCATGAATGCTGCGCTAGGGAAGGAATTATTTTCCTTGAAGCTGGGAGATACAGCAAAAGGAAACTTTCTTTCGCTTTCTGAAAGTCCTTAATAATAAATGGTTTATATTTAGTTATTTAATAAGCAATAACTGAATTAGATGAAATTGTTAGCCCAATGTAATGAAGAAAAGTAACAGACTTTGCCAGAAACAATAACTCAAATTCAAAGAGCACATTAGAGATTAATGTACCAGGTGGGAACCAGAAGTAGCAGCAACATTGAAAATGAATTGATCACCTGGCAAGCATCGTCATGTAATTATGTTCTCGGGCTAAGGTAATACCAGGAAGCAGGGGATCATCTACTAGTTCCAGATGGCCGAAGGTTAAGGAGCAACAATTTCATTTGCCCCTCGTGTGCGCATTATCGCGTCGATATCCTGTGATAAACGTGAATGGCGAACACAGTGGTTGCTAAGCTAGCCTATGGTCTCTGCCAGTGTATAATCCTCCAATTTCTCCTACCACTGTAGATTCCTCTTTAACGTTTTCCTCTCTTTTCACTTTCTTGCCTCTAACGAGCGTCCCCCATTTCGAGCAGCCAGCAGACAAGAGGAATCGTTAAAATTGCAACGAATTATAAGACCGTCGATTCGGTATTTGCCGTCGATTCACTGACAAGTGGAGGCAAAGAGACAGCGACGAATAAGGGAACAAAGATCGAGAGTCCATAGAATGCGCGAGGAGGAAATCGCAGGTGAAGGTGAAGGTAAGGGCTCTTGGAGGAAGACGAAGGTGAAGGTGAAATCAAGGCCGAAGTCACGATTTAACAAGACCGATTGTCTCGGGCGCCGAAGCAAACTTTCAGCTGGTCGGGAACTGAAGGGGAGTCAGGGATTGCGCATACAAGAGGAGAAATACGATATGCCGCTCCCTTTCATCAAGAAAATGCGGCTAGAGTGTACGGTTCAGTCTGCTGTGAAGATGCCAACTCCTGTTAAGGGTCCTGCATGAACACCAGCGTGCCGAACAAAGATTTAGCGCCACAGTTCACAAGCCGGGGTCATTTTTTTCCTCGGGACTCCCCGAGAACGACGTGACAGAGTGCCCCGCGGCCACACGTTCCTCCACTTTATCGATGCGTTAATTAAGCCGATGGAGCCCCGGCGGGGATACATGAGAACATTGGGAACTGATAGCCAACTTACTGGAGGGGTCAACTATATCATGAATGCCGTGCAGCAGTAAGTTGATCTCCGCGCCAAGGATGCCGGCTAGTTGTCGGAATAAACTACCGCCCCGATCATCCGAGCGACCTTATCCAAAAGCATCTGTACGACAAATAATAATAAGCCGGGGTTATTAATGTGGCGCGTGCATCGATGAAGCGATGATCACACGAAAGATGCCGGCGATAAAGATTATTGGCCCGACGAACGTATTATCATGCTGGAGGAAGATTGTACCTAGGCCATGATGTTGCTTTCGATGTAGCGGAACCTATGTGGGAGAGAAGACAGTGTTGCGGGAGGACCTAGCGACGAGGTGAAAGAGAGAGAGAGAGAGAGAGAGAGAGAGAGTACAGAGGATCCATAATGGCGAGCTGGTCCTAGGTGGTAGGGGGCCACGTAGGACAGTAAGAGGCACGTAGGAGGACAGGGCAGACGGAAAGAGAGAGACGGAGAAAGGGGTAGGGAGTTGTTGAAGAAGAGAATGGGACAGTATCGAGAGGGTGATGAGGAGGGGAAGAAGCAGGACAACGGCGGGCGCGGGCAGGTTTATAGAGGGGATTTAGATGCGAACGAACGAACGAACGGTTCGAGGCATTGTTCGATATAAGACACGACTTCATTAAGCATTCAAGTAATGTTCAAACATTGTACATTGAATTGTACTTGCGTCCCCGTGGCCTCCTGCCCCTTCCTCCCCCCCTAGCTTGCCCCTTTCCCAGCCCCCTATCCGCTGTCCGTCCTCCCTCGTTCTGACTTCGGTTTTGCCCGGGCGTCTACGAACATCGTCCGCCCAGGCCAGCTATGTATTGCTGAGTGCCGGCGCAGCATACAATGAGAATATCGTCCAGGGGGAACTCGTGATGCCGCAATATCGAATAATGTATAACTATATCACGCTAAGGGAGGAGCAAGAGCGACCGATGGAAGCGAAGAGACGAGAGGGACACTGGGGTGGAGTGGTATGGAAACGAAGATAAAGATGAAGGGATGCTGGGCTTCCCGTGGCACGCTGAGGAATAGTGTCGGCTGGACCTAGATAAACCGATATACCTAGATTGAGCGTGCACAGAAAACATCACCATATAAGTAAAACCTTCGTGGCCTCGGAGATCAACGTTCAATGCGTTGCGCGAAGCCTGCTTGATTCATGAGAGTCGAAGAACCGACTAGACTACTCCTGATGTCGCCACTGTTTTATGTTTCCACGTCGACACTTCGAATCGTTTAGGTTATTTTCTTGTCGTTTTTCGCTTTCAACTATGCTGAATCCTTAAAACACTTTTGATCCTTATGATGTAGGGACTTGGTAGAAGTCCTAAAATTTTTCGGTATACTCGGTCCATTTCCAGTCCTTGGATCAGAAGTCTCAATAACAGTCTCTAAACATGTGTGTACAGCGTGCTAAGCAAGGTGCCGCCAGAGTCGAGCAAATATAATCTCCCTGGAGCCAGGGTACTCCTAAAGGACAATTTCTTAATGGAAGGAAATCTGTCTCAAGATGAATCCTCAGACAGATCTCTTGAAATTACATGATTGTACCCTTCAATGTAGAGAGTACCAGGCACATAGTAATAATGATTCAATTAACTGTGAACGATAAAGGGTTGCAATTAATGAATCTCGTGTTCTTGAAGTGGATAGATACTCTTTCCCTCAGGCAGCCGTAAAAGATCCAGGAATCTAGTTTCATCTTTCGTGACAGGGACGAAGCGATGACATAATGAGACGAGACAATGAAGAGAAAGTGGCGAGCAGTGCTGAGGGATGGCCAATTTGTCGGGTTTTAATCTTCAAGACATAAACCTAATGATGTTATCTGGAGAGAGTAAACATCATTCCAGTTTATTCCTCAACTTGTTTAATCTGTCAACCACTTCAAATGCCTACGCATTTTTCACCCCTCGACAGTTGGGTTCAGTCCATAGCCACTCTGTCTATAGTGTTTGCCGACGCAATAGGTAATGAGTCCCAAGTGCAAAGAATGCTTCCACGCGAGGAGGGATCCCTGGCATACCTTGCGAACTACCAGTCAAAACAGAAGCGCCATATCAAGTATCATTTGGTTAAGCTAATCGGATTGCTATGCTTCGTTACAGCTGCGCCCCTCCTTGCTTCCCTACGGTCCAGATGGGGAAGGAAGTGATACTTCAGAACCATTTCTTATAAGACAGAGTAACCTAGTTGAAATTCAGATTTCCATGTCAGTTATTCCCTTTGCGCAGAGAAGTTTATTCACCGAAACTTTCGAAGACATTTCACATAAATGGATTAGGGGAACAATAGCCAGCTCCGGCAGGGGCTTACGAAAAACATTGTGATGTAGTATTAGCATTCGAGCTTCAAATCTTTGGTACAAATTTCTGTCATATTTTTTCATTTCATTAATTACATTCGAATTTGTTCAAATTTTGGGTGCAAAAATAGGGTACCTTATCAGTACAGTATTTTTCTGGTGCAAGCTCATGGTAAAGCTATAGAGGAGTATAATTAGTCCCAAGTATCCTATTTTACTAATGCATTGTTGACAGTGGCAAATTGTAGTCCTCTTGCACACAGAACATATAAAATCGAATAAAAACGGTAATACGAAAGCTTTTGCAAGAAAATGGTGAAGGAAACACGCTGTATCCGATTGTTAAATGTTGGTACGAGCATGAAATATATGCGTACCTAGTGTTTTTCGATTTGATCACGTACAATCTTCGGAGGCAACACGGTTTCCTCGTGAAAGGTGTTCCATAAAAAGACAGCCACGGATTACTTGGAGTAGTATCGCTCGGGCTTTATGCAAGTACAAAGCTGTTCCAGAGGCAATGGTTCCCTGCTACGACAGCATAAAATTTATACCTGACACCTTCGGCAATACGCGTGTTTTACATCTACCTATAGTTTTAGCCGGATCGCTTGTCAACCAGTGATCGCAAATTCGAAGGAAAATTGCAAACAAAATGGATGATTTCTAGTGGGGTCCTGGGTGTAGATAAATTTCCATCGGCCAAAAATAACGGAAGATTGTATCGTGCAATGGATAGAATAGAATATAAAGTATTGAAGAATTTCAGTCGCTTGTTTCATTCGATTTGACGGAGAAATCCTCTGCACACTTTACTGAGAAGTTTTAAATTAAATCTGATGGTTTTTAATCAAAATTGTGCAGTGTTTTTTTTTTGCATAATTGAAAAATGGAGGCTGATTGAACCGTGTCTTGCAATGTTTTGTGAAGATAGGAGAGGAATATTGATTTGTTGGATCAATGACTAATGGTTTCGATTCATTGGTAATAGTTTAAAGGCCATCGAAATTTTCTTAAAGCTGTAGAAAGTGTTAGTAATTTAAAAGCATTAAAGTAGAAAAAATAAATTAACTGTTACAAAAAATATCATATTGCGACGAATAGTAGGTAATTTTACATATTCTAAATAAGTAAATTACTGAGGCAGGTGTACTCTGACATAATAAAGTTGACAGAAAAGTTTATAAAAGTTGTGCTAAAATAAACGCAATTTAAAATTGTAGAATATTTAATTAATTGTGTTATACGAAACTAGCAGACATTTTTCTGCAAAAGAGATTAAAGTATTACTCACGGTAGAAAATTAAAGATATTACTGGGTTATATTTCTGAAATGTAATATGATATGAAACTTTTATTATTCAGAGTTGTCTAATTAAAAATTCAACATATCTTTATAATTACCTTTATCACATAATTTAAAAAAAAAAAACATTAAACACATTTTCAGCCATGAATAATGGTTCAACCTTAATAATTCCATATATACGTAAGTTACAGAAATATAAATTTACGAGAATCGTACTTTTATAGTCTATATAAATCATTACCTGGAAAGTGTGATAAAAGTCTTCAAAAATAGAAGACGAAATTGGAAAAAACATTTCAGGCAATTTTTCATACTATATAACTTGTCGGCTATGGCACTATAATAGGTTTTTTAAAACAATTTTTCAATTTTAACGCCTCGTAGTTTTTCACAGACACCTTATAGCATTAATATACTTTTTTTAATATTATTGAATCTCATATACCCTACAACCAAAAACAATTTTTATTCACTTAAAGATCCAAAACCACTAGAAAGACTTTATTTCCATTTTTACTATTTTTTTTTAACGTTCTCCTAAAGTTATCCATTTCTAAGTGAAAGAACCTTGAATGTTACACAGAAACTGAACGAAGCAAAATAAAAATCACCCTATTTCCAAAAAAATATTGCGCCACATTTCTCTCACGAATTACGCATAAACTGCAGCGCTACACAATTCCTATCTCAGAAAAATAGGATGTCGGTCACGCTGCATACACAAGGAAACAACACCCCAAGACTCGGCAAAGAAATTCAAACTATATGAAGAACGCGGGAGCGAGTTACGTGCAAGGGAGTGGGGGTAAAAACGGGGACCGAGCAATGTGCCGTGACGGACCTTTTAAAATTTAATTGGACTTCGGTATTTCTTTGGCGCCATCTTCGCAACAACGCATTCCCCCGATAATTCCGCGAAATTCCGCCGGTCAAATTGAATATTCGTGAACGTCGTTACGCGCAGTCCGTTCATTTTCTTCGCGCAGTAATTTAACGGAATTGCCGTCGAAATCCCCTCGCGCGAAATAATGCACGATGTAAGCCGCTGCGCGGCTGTCTTCCCAACGAAGATGTATAACGCTGCCGAGGGAAACAATGACGGTGTGGTTTACTGCGGCCGTGCACGGGGAAATTTTCACGATCCCAGGAAGGAGATCATCCCGAGGTATCGGGGCAAGCGGGCGGAGGCTGGACCAGGCCTGGCGTGCCGCTGCACAATACCAGGCCGCGACGCGAGCCAGATGTATCGGGTTTAAATACGTTTCGCGTAATTGAAGGAACACACTGGCGTGGAAACGTTCCACAGCCAGACGCGGT